>NC_069501.1:230881685-231176685 GCF_027579735.1 Bombina bombina
GCACAATCAGCAAATGTATACAAATGTATGTTGCATGCAGCCAACTACAATTCCAGTACTGGTTATTTGCAGATTAGCAGTCATAACAAAAAACAACAACACCAAAAGCAAATAATTTGCGAAAAAACAGAATTTATGCTTACCTGATAAATTTCTTTCTCCAACGGTGTGTCCGGTCCACGGCGTCATCTTTACTTGTGGGAATATTCTCTTCCCCAACAGGAAATGGCAAAGAGCACAGCAAAAGCTGTCCATATAGCCCCACCTCAGGCTCCGCCCCCCAGTCATTCGACCGACGGTTAGGAGAAAAAAAGGAGAAACTATAGGGTGCCGTGGTGACTGTAGTGTATAGAGAAAGAAATTTATCAAACCTGATTAAAAAACCAGGGCGGGCCGTGGACCGGACACACCGTTGGAGAAAGAAATTTATCAGGTAAGCATAAATTCTGTTTTCTCCAACATTGGTGTGTCCGGTCCACGGCGTCATCCTTACTTGTGGGAACCAATACCAAAGCTTTAGGACACGGATGAAGGGAGGGAGCAGATCAGGTTACCTAAACAGAAGGCACCACGGCTTGCAAAACCTTTCTCCCAAAAATAGCCTCCGAAGAAGCATAAGTATCAAATTTGTAAAATTTGGCAAAAGTGTGCAGAGAAGACCAAGTCGCTGCCTTGCATATCTGATCAACAGAAGCCTCGTTCTTGAAGGCCCATGTGGAAGCCACAGCCCTAGTGGAGTGAGCTGTGATTCGTTCAGGAGGCTGCCGTCCGGCAGTCTCGTAAGCCAATCGGATAATGCTTTTCAGCCAGAAAGAAAGAGAGGTAGCAGTAGCTTTTTGTCCTCTCCTCTTACCAGAGTAAACGACAAACAAAGATGAGGTTTGTCTAAAATCCTTTGTTGCATCTAAATAGAACTTTAAAGCTCGGACTACATCTAAATTGTGTAACAAACGTTCCTTCTTTGAAACTGGATTGGGGCACAGAGAAGGAACAACTATTTCTTGGTTAATATTCTTGTTGGAAACAACTTTTGGAAGAAAGCCAGGCTTGGTACGCAAAACGACCTTATCTGAATGGAACACCAGATAGGGTGGATCACACTGCAGAGCAGATAATTCGGAAACTCTTCTAGCAGAAGAAATAGCAACCAAAAACAGAACTTTCCAAGATAGTAACTTGATATCTATGGAATGTAAAGGTTCAAACGGAACCCCATGAAGAACTGAAAGAACTAAATTTAGACTCCAAGGAGGAGTCATGGGTCTGTAAACAGGCTTGATTCTGACCAAAGCCTGTACAAAAGCTTGTACATCTGGCACAGCTGCCAGGCGTTTGTGTAACAAAACAGATAAAGCAGAAATCTGTCCTTTTAGAGAACTCGCTGACAACCCTTTATCCAAACCCTCTTGGAGAAAGGAAAGAATCTTAGGAATTTTAATCTTACTCCAGGAGAATCCCTTGGATTCACACCAACAGATATATTTTTTCCATATTTTATGGTAAATCCTCCTAGTCACAGGTTTTCTGGCTTGGACCAGAGTATCTATCACTGAATTTGAAAACCCACGCTTGGATAAAATCAAGCGTTCAATTTCCAAGCAGTCAGCTGTAGAGAAACTAGATTTGGATGTTCGAATGGACCTTGTACTAGAAGATCCTGTCTCAAAGGTAGCTTCCATGGTGGAGCCGATGACATATTCACCAGGTCTGCATACCAAGTCCTGCGTGGCCACGCAGGAGCTATCAGAATCACTGATGCATTCTCCTGTTTGATCCTGGCTACGAGCCTGGGAAGGAGAGGAAACGGTGGAAACACATAAGCTAGGTTGAACGACCAAGGCGCCACTAATGCATCCACTAGAGTCGCCTTGGGATCCCTGGATCTGGACCCGTAGCAAGGAACCTTGAAGTTCTGACGGTACGCCATCAGATCCATGTCTGGAATGCCCCATAATTGAGTTAACTGGGCAAAGACCTCCGGGTGGAGTTCCCACTCCCCCGGATGGAAGGTCTGACGACTCAAATAATCCGCCTCCCAGTTGTCTACTCCTGGGATGTGAATTGCAGATAGGTGGCAGGAGTGATCCTCCGCCCATTTGATGATCTTGGATACCTCTCTCATCGCCAAGGAACTCTTTGTTCCTCCTTGATGGTTGATGTAAGCTACAGTCGTCATGTTGTCCGACTGGAATCTTATGAATCCGGCCTTCGCTAGTTGAGGCCAAGCCTGGAGCGCATTGAATATCGCTCTCAGTTCCAGGATGTTTATCGGAAGAAGGGACTCCTCCCGAGACCATAGACCCTGAGGTTTCAGGGAGTCCCAGACCGCGCCCCAGCCTAATAGACTGGCGTCGGTCGTGACAATGATCCACTCTGGTCTGCGGAAACTCATTCCCTGGGACAGGTGATTGAGTCATTCACCCACGGAGTGATTCTCTGGTTACCTTGTCTACTTGAATCTGGGGAGACAAGTCTGCATAGTCCCCATTCCACTGATTGAGCATGCACAGTTGTAATGGTCTTAGATGAATTCAAGCAAAAGGAACTATGTCCATTGCTGCAACCATCAACCCTATTACTTCCATGCACTGAGCTATGGAAGGCTGCAGAATAGAGTGAAGAACTTGACAAGCGTTTAGAAGCTTTGACTTTCTGACCTCTGTCAGGAAGATCTTCATTTCTAAAGAATCTATTATTGTTCCCAAAAAGGGAACTCTTGTTGACGGAGACAGGGAACTCTTTTCTACGTTCACCTTCCACCCGTGAGATCTGAGAAAGACTAGAACAATGTCTGTATGAGCCTTTGCCTTGGAAAGAGACGACGCTTGAATTAGAATGTCGTCTAGATAAGGTGCCACTGCAATGCACCTCGGTCTTAGAACCGCTAGAAGGGACCCTAGCATCTTTGTGAAAATTCTGGGAGCAGTGGCTACACCGAACGGAAGAGTCATGAACTGGTAATGTTTGTCCAGAAAGGCGAACCTTAGGAACTGATGATGATCTTTGTGGATAGGAATATGCAGGTACGCATCCTTTAAATCCACGGTAGTCATATATTGACCCTCCTGGATTGTCGGTAAAATTGTTCGAATGGTTTCCATTTTGAACGATGGAACTCTGAGAAATTTGTTTAGAATTTTTAAATCCAGAATTGGTCTGAAAGTTCCCTCTTTTTTGGGAACTACAAACAGATTTGAGTAAAACCCCTGACCTTGTTCCGCTGTTGGAACTGGGTGTATCACTCCCATCTTTAACAGGTCTCCTACACAATGTAAGAATGCCTGTCTCTTTATCTGGTCTGAAGATAAGCGAGACATGTGGAACCTTCCCCTTGGAGGAAGTTCCTTGAATTCTAGAAGATAACCCTGAGAGTCTATTTCTAGTGTCCAGGGATCCGGAACATCTCTTGCCCAAGCCTGAGCGAAGAGAGAGAGTCTGCCCCCTACTAGATCCGGTCCGGGATCGGGGGCTACCCCTTCATGCTGTCTTGGTAGCAGCAGCAGGCTTCTTGGCCTGTTTACCCTTGTTCCAGCCTTGCATTGGTTTCCAAGCTGGCTTAGCCTGGGAAGCGTCACCCTCTTGTCTAGAGGCTGCAGAGTTGGGAGACGGTCCGTTCCTGAAGTTACGAAAGGAACGAAAATTGGACTTATTCTTAGCCTTAAAAGGCCTATCCTGTGGGAGGGCATGGCCCTTCCCCCCAGTGATGTCTGAAATAATCTCTTTCAATTCTGGCCCAAAAAGGGTCTTACCTTTGAAAGGGATATTAAGCAATTTTGTCTTGGAAGATACATCCGCCGACCAAGATTTTAGCCAGAGCGCTCTGCGCGCCACAATTGCAAACCCTGAATTTTTCGCTGCTAATCTCGCCAATTGCAAAGCGGCATCTAAAATAAAGGAATTAGCTAACTTAAGTGCGTGAATTCTGTCCATGACTTCCTCATATGGAGTCTCTTTATTGAGCGACTTTTCTAGTTCATCGAACCAAAAACACGCCGCCGTAGTGACAGGAATAATGCACGAAATTGGTTGGAGGAGGAAACCTTGCTGAACAAAAATCTTTTTAAGCAAACCCTCCAATTTTTTATCCATAGGATCTTTGAAAGCACAATTGTCCTCAATGGGAATAGTCGTGCGTTTGGCTAGCGTAGAAACTGCCCCCTCAACCTTAGGGACTGTTTGCCATGTGTCCTTTCTTGGGTCGACCATGGGGAACATTTTCTTAAATATAGGAGGTGGGACAAAAGGTATGCCTGGTTTCTCCCACTCCTTAGACACTATGTCCGCCACCCTTTTAGGTATCGGAAAGGCATCAGGGTGCACCGGGACCTCAAGGAATTTGTCCATTTTGCACAATTTTTCCGGAATGACTAAAGAGTCACAATCATCCAGCGTAGTTAGCACCTCCTTAAGTAAGGCGCGGAGATGCTCTAACTTAAATTTAAACGTCACAACATCAGGTTCTGCCTGTTGAGAAATTCTTCCTGAGTCAGAAATTTCTCCCTCCGACAAACCCTCCCTCACTGCCAATTCTGAATGGTGTGAGGGTATGACAGATAAATTATCGTCAGCGCACTCTTGCTCTACTGTATTTAAAACTGAGCAATCACGCTTTCTTTGAAATGCTGGCATTTTGGATAAAATATTAGCTATAGAATTATTCATTACAGCCGTTAATTGTTGCATAGTAACAAGCATTGGCGCGCTAGATGTACTAGGAATCGCCTGCGCGGGCATAACTGGTATTGACACAGAAGGAGAGGATGAAGAACTATCCCCACTACCTTGGGCAACCTTATTAAATGTGACAGTACTGTCCTTACTTTGTCTGGACGCCATGGCACAATTATCACATACATTTGAAGGGGGGACCACCTTGGCCTCCATACATACAGAACATGATCTATCTGAAGGTACAGACATGTTAGACAGGCTTATACAGGCTATAAATGCAATAAAACCGTTGCTGTCTCTTTAAATTTTAAACAGAGCACACTTTATTTCTGGATATGTGAAAAACTATGAAGGAAATATCCGATCTTTACCAAATTTGCACCTTAGTGTCTTAATGCCTTAAAAGTATTGCACCCCAATTTTCAAGATTGTAACCCCTTAAATGATGAAACCGGAGCTGTTTAATCAATTAGCAACTTTAAAACCACTACAGTCCCAGCCACAGCGTTTGCTGCGACTTCACCTGTCCTTGGGGGTTATACGATACAAAAATAAGCCTTCCAGGAACGTTTTTAATGGCCACCAGACCCTCTCACATGAAGCTGCATGCACTGCATCCAAAAGAAACTGCGCAATTATGGCGCGAAAATGAGGCTCTGCCTACTAGAGTGAAAGGCCCTTCCTGACTGGGATGGTGTCTAAACTACTGGCTGGCGCCTAAAAACGTTCTCAGGTTTTGAAAAACATTTCAAACCTCATATAAATATTGAATAAAGCAATCGTTTTAGCCCACAAGAGTGTCAACCAGTATATAGCCCATTAATAAGCCTTCATTCTGTTATGAGTCTAAGAAAATGGCTTACCGATCCCAAAGAGGGAAAATGACAGTCTTCTAGCATTACACAGTCTTGTTAGAAAATGGACTAGTCATACATTGAGCAGAAAAGTCTGCAAACTGTTCCCCCCAACTGAAGTTCTCTGGGCTCAACAGTCCTGCGTGGGAACAGCAATTGATTTTAGTTACTGCTGCTAAAATCATACTCCTCTTTTAAACAGAACTCTTCATCCTTTTCTGTTTTAGAGTAAATAGTACAAACCGGCACTATTTTAAAATAACAAACTCTTGATAGAAGAATAAAAAACTACAACTAAACACCACATACTCTTCACCATCTCCGTGGAGATGCTACTTGTTCAGAGCGGCAAAGAGAATGACTGGGAGGCGGAGCCTGAGGAGGGGCTATATGGACAGCTTATGCTGTGCTCTTTGCCATTTCCTGTTGGGGAAGAGAATATTCCCACAAGTAAGGATGACGCCGTGGACCGGACACACCAATGTTGGAGAAATTAATTTAATGCTATCTGCTTTAACAGATCATTTGCATGTGTAGCGCATATGTAAATACTTCCAGCCATTAAAAAAACAACAAAAAAAACATATAATGTGTATATATATATATATATATATATATTTATATATTTTATTCTATATAGGTTGAGAATCATACCTAAAGGGCTTCATAAGATACTAGCACCTTTCGATAGTAAGAGCTTTTTTTGTTGTTGTATCTCTTAGGATTTTGGTCTGTATATATATATATATATATATATATATATATATATATATATACATACAGTGGGGCAAAAAAGTATTTAGTCAGCCACCAATTGTGCAAGTTCTCCCACTTAAGAAGATGAGAGAGGCCTGTAATTTTCATCATAGGTATACCTCAACTATGAGAGACAAAAATGTGGAAACAAATCCAGACAGACAATCACATTGTCTGATTTGGAAAGAATTTATTTGCATATTATGGTGGAAAATAAGTATTTGGTCACCTACAAACAAGCAAGATTTCTGGCTCTCACAGACCTGTATCTTCTTCTTTAAGAGGCTCCTCTGTCCTCCCCTCATTACCTGTATTAATGGCACCTGTTTGAACTTGTTATCAGTATAAAAGACACCTGTCCACAACCTCAAACAGTCACACTCCAAACTCCACTATGGTGAAGACCAAAGAGCTGTCGAAGGACACCAGAAACAAAATTGTAGACCTGCACCAGGCTGGGAAGACTGAATCTGCAATAGGCAAGCAGCTTGGTGTGAAGAAATCAACTGTGGGAGCAATAATTAGAACATGGAAGACATACAAGACCATTGATAATCTCCCTCGATCTGGGTCTGGTTCTATATATTGTGGTAACACAAAGGGTTTAACCCTTAATTTTAGGGGCACATAATATCTGATCACCTTACTGTCCATATAACGGCAGACACTTGAGGATCTATTTGTGAACGAGTACAGCTATTAAACAAGCAGTATGCACAAGCGACCATCAAAGTTAAACAAATATTAATAATAAAGCTAAAATGAGTGTTGATCAGCTTACACTGCACTGCTATCAGCAGAAAGAAAACTGAATAACTCTGTTACTACACAACCTCTAATTTTGATTCAAAGTATATCCTAGGAAGTTCTATATATTGTGGTAACACGAGGGGTTCTACCCTTAATTTTAGGGGCACATAATATCTGATCAGGGTACCTTATGTTCAAACATCATATACATTTTGTACAAGAATAGGTTATTCAAAAAAATAATAAACCTAGTTACCTTGTCACCCCTTGATACCCATACAATTTTTGCTCAGTAGCATACTGCACTGTCATTAACTACCAATACGGCGTGGTGCCAAACACTCAATCTCTTTTGGATTGTGTACTATTTTATTTTAGCACATTTACAATCTCTACCCATTTGTCCCATTTTAACTTACATTCAATAAAGTTTAATTTTTTAACCGCTACTTTCCCCTTACAGGGTAATTCTATATTTAGTGTGTTTCCAATTGTCATTGCACTATATTATAGATTGTGGGCTTTCTGTTATAAAACGATTATTTTTTGGCTAATATTGAGATGATGAGTGCTTTTTAGGTTACACACTTCTCTGAAGGTTTATTCCTTCTTTTGCACTGCTCTAGAGGAGATCTGTATGCAGGAATGGGCCAACATACCAGCAACAGTGTGTGACAACCTTGTGAAGACTTACAGAAAACGTTTGACCTCTGTCATTGCCAACAAAGGATATATAACAAAGTATTGAGATGAACTTTTGATATTGACCAAATACTTATTTTCCACCATAATTTGCAAATACATTCTTTCCAAATCAGACAATGTGATTGTCTGGATTTGTTTTCACATTTTGTCTCTCATAGTTGAGGTATACCTATGATGAAAATTACTGGCTTCTCTCATCTTCTTAAGGGGGAGAACTTGCACAATTGGTGGCTGACTAAATACTTTTTTGCCCCACTGTATATATATATTTATTTATTTTAATAATTTTCAAACACATGTTAAGACTGATATGTCCCATCCTGAGGAATTTCCTTTTTTTCCACATTTTCACAAAATCTTAAAAGAAAAGATCTGGTAATAAATGTGTTTTTTTGTAAATGAATGTGTGTTTTTTGCGCAAACATCCATTTGATTAAAAGCCTTTAAAATTACATTTCTGTTAATATCTATGCCTCATTAATACTCTAATTTATCAAGATCACTACAGTTGTTTTTTTTGCTGACCTCATCTTGATGCTGCCAATATCGCTGTACAGGTTGAGAAGTGCAGGGATGCATATGGGATGGGCCATGATCTCATTCAGTTGTGGTCGTTTGGAGGGATCAAGGTTGAGCATGCTCAGAATGAGGTGACGAAGCTCAGGACTGTACCGGTCAGAGAGAGGTGCAAAAGTTCCACTCATGATCTTCAGCACTAATGCTGGTAGGTTCTGCACAAACATACATTGATGTAAAGACAGAAAAAAAAATAGAAAACTATTTATATATTGTAGTTCTACTTTTCAATTTGATTCACATTTAAATACAAATCAATGGAGTTGGGTGGATTAAAAAATATCAGTGATTTTCTTATTAAATGTATTTACTTCAATGTTGTAGATTAGTAATAAATACAGATACCTCAAAAAATGTTTCACTTTTCTTAAAAAGGGAAGATTTTGGGTTAAATGGATACTAAACCCAAATGTTTTCTTTAATGATTCAGACAGAACATGCAATTTGTTTTTGTTCTCTTGCTATCTTTATTTGAAAACAGTAATGTAAGGCTTAGGAGCCAGCCCATATTTGGCTTAGCACCTGGGTAGCACTTGCTGATTGGTGGCTAAATGTAGCCACCAATAAGCAAGCACTATCCAGGGTGCTGAACCAAAAATGGGCTGGCTTTTAAGCTTTACATTCCTGCTTTTCAAATAAAGATAGAAAAAGAACAAAGAAAATTGATAATAGGAATAAAATAGAAAGTTGCTTAAAATTGCATGCTCTATCTGAACCATGAAAGAAAAATTTTGGGTTTAGTATCCCTTTAAGCTACTATCTATTAAAAGGCAGTGATAACTTAATCTGCCACATCTGTATCTTAACACAGACAAACATTCAGATTCATTTTTACAAGGATCTTTGATTCTGCACAGTAAATATGTTTCCTTCCTGTAACACGTCACTCTACTAAAGTAGCTAAGCAGATAACACAGAGACTTGCTAGGAAGAAAAGAATAATGTTAAAGTTCATGATAAAAACATAATTTATGCTTACCAGATAAATTCCTTTCCTTCCTGGCAGGGAAGGTCCACAACTTCAATCCTTACTGTTGTGAAATACAACACCTGGCCACCAGGAGGAGGCAAAGACACTCCAGCCAAAGGCTTAAATATCCTTTCCACTTCCCCTATCTCCCAGTCATTCTGCCGAGGGAACAGGGAAAAGTAGCAGAAATAATATAAAAAAGGGCAAGTTAATCCCATTTCTAGGTATATGAGCATACAAAGATCATCTTTTTCCGAATAGACTTCTGGTGGGAGGAGCTTGAGAGAACACACACGCTCTGAGTTCTGTGCATAGAACAGAGATACACCACTACCCCAGCTCTTAGCTCCTGTTGGCGGAACATTTATCTAATATTATATTATAGGGGGCGCCCTTGTTATAACAGTAGTTCTATAATGCTGGTGTTATAGATCTAAATATTGTTATACAGGGAGGTATACAGTATTGAGTCTGTCCACCCTGTTTATCACAAAAAGTATAAATAATAAGCCAATAGTAATAGATAAACTACTCAATTAGAAACTGGATATATGCTAGTATATACAATAGCAATAGATGGTAAAGTTGTGACAATGTATAGTTACAATATATGATAACCATAGATAGTTAAATCTACAGTATATAAGTATATAAATAAAAGTCTTTTATGATGACAAAATAATCGATGGAGGCAGCAATCTGTAGCGGACCAGGCCTGGATCCAGTAACAGCAGTCTAGAAAAACAAGAAAAGACAGATGCGCCCCATGGCCCAATATTGTTTGATCCAAAGGTATAATAATAGTGTGTATAGAATACACTCATATGTGTTGTAGCACCTCAAATAGTGCAATCAGTGCTGTCTGGGATCTATAACAGTCACCCAGAAGACCGACCTCCTAGGATGGATATTGATCTGTGATAGAAAATGTAAGAGACACAGGGTGCCTATATGGCCTAGTACTCTTTTACCAAGGATAATGCAGATAGATGTTAAAATTTGCACTCACATTTGTTGTAGCATCTCCAATGATGCTAATAAGGCAGGCTGGGATCTATTCAGTCACCCAACAGACTTAGTCAGAGGCAATCAGGGATTCCAAGCCTCCAGAAAGGACAGGAGGCTCAAGGATGATCCAAAAAATAAATCAGGTGAAGGCAGCAAGTGTTTTTAAAAGTAATAAAATTACTTTATTTAAAAATAGTTCAAATCAACAAGCGACGCGTTTCTCAGCCAGTGGCTATTTCATCAGGCTTAATAAAAATAATTACAAAACACTTGCTATATATACCAAATTAATTAAGATAATTGGCAACACTTGATATGGGAGTGGCCTAAATTGACTGCTAGCACTGCTATGGCCAATCAAATTAATTTACAGCATATGACAAGTATATACAAACTTCATAACATCAGATCTCATAGATACAAAAAAAAAAAAAAAAAAAAAATTAATCATTGTCAATGTATATTAAAACACAAAACCCCTATAAGTACATGTTCAAAACAATTCATTGTATAATCATAAACTTGCAACATACCACAGTGAACTTAATAAAGAGGAAATGTTAGTCCAATGGTTTTGGTGGTATAAACGATAGTAAACATAGTCATTTGTTTCTAATCAAATATTAGGTACAACAGCCCTATCAATCTAGGTTATGTTAAACGCTATAAATCGTTAAACCACATTTTATTTACTCTAAAAATCTCGGAGCTTGGAAGCGTTATAAGTTTTAAATCAATTGCGTCCGTATAACCATATTGCGCATGTCTAACACTGACATGTCAATCTAATCCATAGATAGCTATCATTGGTCTAAAGCGAAAGCGGTGTAGTAAGCAATAGGTGAAGGCATGATATATGTCATAGCAGGGATGTGCTAGCCTAGTGTGTAAACAAAGAGAACTAATGGTATCACGTAATCACTATATTCATTAAACATAGATCTCACAATTGGTAGATCGTAATGTGACATATAAGCCAAGGAATGATCCTAGGGTACTAAAGCATTCATCAGGAGAAGACGGATCAGATTCACTCTGTCAATAGTTTGCGTTCAAACATATAAAACTACACAGGACACAATAATATTGGGGACTTTTAAACTAATTCATGGTAATCGAAAATATATAAGATGTTTACATTATTACTATGTGTGTGTAACATGAAATTAACACAGCTGTGCCCAGATGGACTCTCGGCTGAGTTCTATAAAATAATGAAAACAGAACTAGCAGAAACCCTAGGTGAGATATTTAACCTTTACTATACACAAAACAAATGCAATCCCCATACTTCACTGATTCAGCAATTTCTCTGATTCATAAAAAAGGCAAAGAATCAGAAGATATGGGATCATACAGACCCATATCTTTACTTAATAATGATTATAAGATATTGATGGTCATCATAGCAGATAGGCTCAAAAAGGTAATAGGGGATATAATACACCCGGACCAGACAGGGTTTATGCCTGGCAGGAATCCAGCCAGGAATATGCGTAGGGTCATACTAACGCTTGAGCATTATTATAATAGAATCGATAAAACAGATAAGTATTTTAAAACAGATTTAGCTTTAGTTACGATAGATAAGAAAAAGGCGTTTGATTCCATCATATGAGACCATATGCTGACAACGCTTTCACATTTCGGATTCTCTGGTAACCTGATAAATATAATTAATCTAATATATAAGGCCCTCAGATCACAACTCTTAGTAAATGGGGAATTCTCACCAGATATAATATTACAGAGAAGAACATGGCAAGGATGCCCCCTGTCCCCTCCTCTTCAACATCTCCCTTGAACCACTTGCAATACATCTCAGAAAAGAAATAGAGCGTATTAAATTAGGTAGGCAAAATAGTCATTTTTATTATATGCAGATGATATTATATTATTTTTAAAAGACTCAAACACAAACATACCAAAGAGTTTGTAGATAATCAATCGCTTTAGTAAGTTTACAGGTTACAAAATCAATACAAAGAAGTCAGAAATCCTATGGATCAATAAAACAACAAACAGCTTTAGTAAGCATCCATTCCGGGAAGTTGAAAATATTAAATACCTTGGACTAAAACTAGGAAGAGATATGCAGGAATGGTATTGTCTTAACTATGCAGAGTTTTTTTCAAATGTGTCTACTGAACTAAACAGATGGAATATATTCTTTCTTTCCCTCTCAGCAAAAATTATGCTGATCAAGACAATTTTCTTTCCCCGTTTATTATTTTTATTACAAAACTTACCACCTTTCATACTCAAACAAGATATCGTCAGATTTATTAGGTCATGCGCATCATTTATTTGTGGTAAAATGAAGCCTTGTCTGTCCATCGAAAGGCTGACTATAGCTAAACATTTGGGTGGGTTGGCATTACCTAATTTAAGATATTATAATTGGACTACAATGGCTAAATATGGAATAGACTGGCTAACAGAAGCACAGAATATTACTTTTTACGATATTGAGACACATCTAATAGCACCTTTAAGCTTAAAATCTGCCTTATACCATACTTATTCCGAATTACCCTGTAATATTAAACATTTACTGACATTTTCTAACATAATCTTAGCCTGGCAAAAAATATTGTACAATAATGGAAATAGATTTTCATAAATCTCGATTACTTACCAATCATTGGAACAATACTGTTTTCAGAGAATGGCGCATTAGAGGATTAATCTATTTCTCATAACTGATAAAAGAGGATAGCAATACCATTCAAATCTATAAAGACATTTCGAATAAATACCATCTCCCCTCCAAAAATGTCTATGCCTATCTCCAGGTAAGAAGCTTTCTTACATCAATAGCCCAGTCTAAAGATTATGATTGGAATCTACAGGAGGTAGAGATAGGACTTAAAATCTATACAGCAGGCATAAGATCGGTTGCATATTGGTATGAAGTTCTGTATTCAAAATTGGGCTCTAAACACATAAATAAAATAAAGGAGAGTTTCCTGAGATATTTTCTAAATCTACAGGATGGTGATATTAGGAAAAGTATAAAATTAATGCGACAATAATCAGTTGGAGGGAAGCACATTTGAAATTAATAAATAATTATTACCTGACCCCAGATAGAATTAATAAGTGGGTACACAATGAGCCTAAATGTAGATGTTTCAAATGTAATGCTGAAAAGGCGGATATAATACATTGTTTATGGACATGTCCTAAAATCAGACAGTTCTGGGGAAAAGTAAATTTCTGGCAAAATAAATTTCTCCAATCTTAAATTGAGCTTACCTCCAAAGATATATTTTTTAAGCACAACGATCATATACAGATAGGAGACCAACAATTAACGAACATGTCTATTTTGGCGAATCACAATTTAATATTTAAGAAATGGAAACTACTGAAAGTGCCTACTATAGCTGAGGTCACAGATCTAATTAAATTAAAAATGAGGGTAGAATTATAGGATAATAAATAAATAACTGAAAAATATCTCAGAAAATTCTTCGCCAAATGGTTAAAATGAATACAAGTTTGGCCATTAGCTACACAAAGACAATTTATTGCGCCAATAAAGAACTATATATCATTTTTTACATTGATTCTAGAAGAGACACTTTCTCAACAATGGATTAATGAACGTTAGCAGATCTCTTAGAGTATGTGTTAAATGGTACCGGGAGGTGACACAGGAACTGGGTATTATCTTTTTTTTCCCCCTTATTATTTATTTTTCCTAATGACGATTCCTCTTTTTCATTAATTTAAAGCAATTATTAAATGTGTTGTAAATGTTACTATAAAATTAAACCAACTAACTTTTCTTTTGTATTCTATGGTATGTCATCTAAAAAGAACAGTGAGAAATATTCAATTTGTGTATCGGAAATCTCTTACTGTGACATAGACTGACTATTGATCCTTTGTTTCAGAGATTAATTTATTTATGTTGTCTATATGCTGCGTCTCGTAACCAAGTGAAGTTCATTTGTATTTTGATGAGTAAGCAATAAAGTTGGTTTATTTAAAAAAATAATAATAATAATAATAATATAAAAAAGGGAGCCGCCCAACAAAAAAAAAAATTACGGGCGGGGTCGTGGACTCTCCCTGCCAGGAAGGAAAGGAATTTATCTGGTAAGCATAAATTATATTTTCCTTCCATAAGGCAGGGAGAACTTCATTCCTTACTGTTGGGAAAACTATTCCCAAGCTCCAGAGGACACTAAATGAATAACGGGAGGGAACAGAAAAAAGAGGCGGACCCTATTCTGAGGGCACCACAGCCTGAAAAACTTTTCTCCCGAAAGCTGCTTCAGCCGAAGCAAACACATCAAACTTGTGTGTAAGGAGGACCAGGTAGCCGCCTTACAAATCTGATCCATAGAGGCTTCGTTCTTAAAAGTCCAGGAGGAAGCCACTGGAATGAGCAGTTATCCTCTCAGGAGGCTGTCGCCCCACTGTCTCATAAGCTAAGCGGATGACACTCCTCAACCAGAAAGATAGGGAAGTCGTAGTAGCCTTCTGTCCCTTGTACTTGGAGTAAGAGAACTCCTTTCCAAATGTATCTTCCATCCATTTGATTGAAGAAGACTGAGTAGGGACTCCGAGTGTTCTTCCACTAGATGAAAAGATGGTGCCTGTACCAAGATATCATCCAGGTAATGCGCTTAAGAGGGAACACTCAAACTTGTTTAGGCACCTTAAGTCCAGAATTGGACGAAAAGTTCCCCTCCTTCTTTGGAACTAAGAAAAGGTTTGAATAAAACCCCAAACCTCTTTCTGCTGTAGGTCCCGTACGCAACCTAAGAAGGCATCCTTCTTTTCTGGTCTTGTAGACAGACTGGAGAGTAGGAATCTGCCTCTGGGCGGATAAGAGTTCAATCCTATCCGGTATTCTTGAGATACAACCTCCAGGACCCAAGGATCCTGAAAATCTTGGAACCAAGCGTCTGAAAAAAGAGACAGTCTGCGCTCTACTTGATCCGATCCCGGATCGGGGGCCGTCCCTTCATGCCGATTTGCTCTCGGTGGGCTTCTTAGTCTGTTTGAACTTATTCCAGGACTGAGCCGGCATCCAAGTACTCTTGGGCTGCTAAGACTTGGATGAGGATTGCTGTTGTTGTGATTTGTCAGAACAAAAGAAACGAAAATTAGACAATTGCCGTCCCTTAGGCCTATTCTTCTTATCCTGCGGTAGGAAGGCACCTTTCCCTCCGGTAACCATAGAAACAATGGAGTCCAGTCCTATCTTGGCTAAGACTAAGCATTCAATCTCCACGCAGTCAGCCTCAGAGAATCTAGATTTTGATGAACGAAGGGACCCTATATCAGCACATCTTTGCAACAAGGTAACCTCAACTGAGGAGATGAAGAAATCCCCACCAGATCCGCAAACAATGTCCTTCGCGGCCGCAATGGAGCAATCAGAATCACTGATGCTCGCTCCTGCTTGATGCAAGCCACCACATGAGGGAGAAGCAGTAATGGAGGAAAAAGATGAGTCTGAACCTCCATTGTACTGATAGGGCATCTATCAATTCCGCCTGAGGATCCCTCGACCCGGACCTGGGTAGCTTGGTATTGAGGGGAAATCCCCTACTCGCTGCATATTTCTGCAAACACCTCGGGGTGGAGAGACCATTCCCCTGGGTGAAAGGATTGCCTGCTGAGGAAATCTGCTTCCCAGTTGCCCACACCCGGAATGTGGATCGCTAACAGGGGAGTATCCCCCTCAATGAGCTCTGACAGAGTGACGCACCAGTAGGTAGCTGCTCCAGCAACCACGGCTACAGCTGCTGCCGGTTGAAATAAAAACCCTCTATGTTGAAACATTTTCCTCAGAAAAATTTCCATTTTCTTATCCATAGGCTCTCTAAAAGAAGAACTATCCTCCAGAGGATCCTATACTATCCCATTCGTTACTAATAATGTTCGCCATCTTAACTGGCACAGGAAAATTCAGAGGGACCTTCTTGTCTTCATAAACCCTGTCTAATTTAGGGATCTTAGGTTCCTCAGGGAGAGTAGCATCCCGAACCTCTAGCGTAAACAGGACCTCCTTTAATAAAAAACGCAGGTGCTCAATTTTAAATCTAAAGGAGGGTTCCTCCGCTGAAGGAGGTTTAGAAACTGAAGTCTCCGACACGGAAAGTTCACCCTCTGTGTCAGCGGTATTGAATCAGTCCAGGATTAGACCCAACTGCTAGAGTGATAATTTAAGCACACGCTAGCACACTGAGAGGAAACCAGGACGTGACTCACTCAGGAAAGAAAAACAGTATGCAGAAAAAGAAAACTGAGTACTCACAGATGATGCAGGGTCATGGGACAGGTTCTGGATGAGATGAGGGAGTACAAGGTACAGAAACTGGTTGAGGATGTTCCGTTTAGAGTGGTCAGGCAAAGCAGAGATCAGTATCACTTTAAAGCAGGCAGATGATAATCCGTTAGAGTGGTCAGGTAAAGCAGAGGTCAGTATCACTTTAAAGCAGGCAGAGGATGATCCGTTAGAGTGGTCAGACAAAGCAATGGTCAATGTCCCTTTAAGCAGGTTTAAGGATGTGGCAATAGAGAGGTCAGGCAAAGCAATGGTCAATGTCCCTTTAAGCAGGTTTAAGAATGTGGAAATAGAGAGGTCAGACAAAGCAATGGTCAATGTCCCTTTAAGCAGGTTTAAGGATGTGGCAATAGAGTGGTCAGGCAAAGCAATGGTCAAATGTCCTTTAAAGCAGGTTAAGGGATTCGGCAGCAGAGTAGTCAGGCAAAGCAATGGTCAAATTATCCTTTAAAGCAGGTTAAGGGAGCAAACACTCACAAACCCAAAAGAAGCAGGAAGCAGGCAACGCTATCTGACAAACGGGCACCAGAGAGAAGTCCTGTTGACGTGTTGGGGGCGTAACACAGGAAGGCTGCGTCACGTTACTAGGCAACGTGATGCGGCGGACACAGAGAGAGATCCGGGAGCCGCAGCGACATGGCAATGATCGGGCATGACAGCCTGAAGCTACCGAGGTTAACTCACCCTCGGATAGCTGGGACATAGTAGCTAAATCTGATAAATATTTAGATGACTCTATGTCAGGAGATCTATGTTTAACCTTTCTCTTACGTTTGCTAGAGGGAGGTAGGGCACTCAGGGCCGCAGACACCACTGATGGAGGATTAGTTGAGCCGCGGGGAACTGCATGTGGAGCGGGTAGTGTAGAAAGGGTAGTAATCTCTCGGGACACAGATTCCTGAGAGGTAGACGGCTCTGATGGGCTAATAGCGGTATGAGTATTAGCAGGCTTGTCTCCCTTCTAAAACTTTAGAACAGTGCTTAGGCAAATGGAACACATGTCCATGGCCTTCTCACAATATAAACAGGAATTATTAATCAGTACAGAAGGAGTGGAACCTTCTAATGTAGTATCAGAGTCCTCCATAGCTAAGATATATTCACAGAAACACAGAAACGCTTTTATTTGAAAAAACAAACAAAAACGGCACCTTTATAATTCCAATGGCTCGGGCACTCACCACCTCCTAGACCCAGAGAGCTAACAGTGAAGACGCTCTCCTAAGGAGTGATGTCCGCAGCAGGATCATAGGAAAATGAAAAGACTGCACTCGGTCACGTGGTGCGTAGAACAGGACTTCCCCTGCTATGAAAAAGGCGCTAAGCTATTATGAGCTGTGCAACACTCAAAAATGAAAGTGAAACCTGTCAGTTCCAAGCCAAACGCACACAGTCTATGAGCCCAAAAAACTCTCACATTAAAGCAGTTATAAATAACCCCTAGCTGTTCAAATAATCTCCCTGAAGGAGATATTAACCCTTTATCCTATCGAGGCATAAAGGAGCCACACTGTGACCGTGTATAGCAAAAGAGTATATATAAAATGGTCTTACCCTCCAGGATCCATGCTGTGGAACAGGCACAGGCTCTCAAGTGTGACAGTCTTGCAGCAATGCTCTGACATGGACTTGAGTGTGAAACGGCAAGCAGTAAAACTCGTCAACACTGATTGCTTATGAGCTGTTAGGCGACAGTCTGGATGGGTTCGCAGAAATTCCCTGCATCTCCAGACTCTAACTTTCATCAATACTCTCTATGAGAGGTTGACATTATTACTTAAAACTCCAGTCCTTTCTTGAAGGGAACATACCTATTACAAGACTATCCAAATCTTCTGACACTTCTCTGCCACCTCCTATAGTGATGAAAGGCAAAGAATGACTAGGGGATAGGGGAAGTGGTTAGGTGTCTTTGCCTCCTCCTGGTGGCCAGGTGTTGTATTTCCCAACAGTAAGGAATGACGTTGTGGACTCTCCCTGCCTTAAGGAAGGAAAGGTATGGCCTGTATTATGGGGGTATAGAATAATGAATATATAAAAAAAAATGCCACTGGGCTGAGACGTTTTATGTATAGAATATAATTTATCAACCCATGGAATTTGGCAAATGTATGCAGTGAAGACCAAGTCGCTGCCTTACAAATCTGTTTAACAGAAGCCTCATTCTTGAAAGCCCATGTGGAAGCCACAGCCCTAGTGGAATGAGCTGTAATTCGTTCAGGAGGCTGCTGTCCAGCAGTCTCATAAGCCAATCGGATGATGCTTTTCAGCCAGAAGGAAAGAGAGGTAGCAGTCGCTTTCTGACCTCTCCTCTTACCAGAATAGACAACAAACAAAGATGATGTTTGTCTGAAATCTTTAGTTGCCTTTAAATAGAATTTTAAGGCACAAACCACATCAAGATTGTGTAACAGTCGTTCCTTCTTAGAAACTGGATTAGGACACAGAGAAGGAACAATAATTTCCTGGTTAATATTCTTATTAGAAACCACTTTTGGAAGGAAACCAGGTTTGGTACGCAAAACAACCTTATCTGCATGGAACACCAGATAGGGTGAATTACACTGCAAAGCAGACAATTCAGAAACTCTTCGAGCAGAAGAAATAGCTACCAAAAACAAAACTTTCCAAGATAATAACTTAATATCTATGGAATGTAAAGGTTCAAACGGAACCCCTTGAAGAACTGAAAGAACTAAGTTTAGACTCCATGGAGGAGCCACAGGTTTGTAAACAGGCTTGATTCTAACTACGGCCTGCGCAAACGCCTGAACGTCTGGTACAGCTGCCAGACACTTGTGTAACAGGATAGACCAAGCAGATATCTGTCCCTTTAAGGAACTAGCTGACAAACCTTTCTCCAATCCTTCTTGGAGAAAAGACAATATCCTTGGAATCCTAACCTTACTCCACGAGTAACCCTTGGATTCACACCAACAAA
The DNA here is from genome assembly GCF_027579735.1 of Bombina bombina. Lineage (NCBI taxonomy): Eukaryota > Metazoa > Chordata > Amphibia > Anura > Bombinatoridae > Bombina > Bombina bombina. Next base: position 230,901,227 of record NC_069501.1, read on the forward strand.
GATATTTCCGCCATATCTTATGGTAAATTTTCCTGGTGACAGGCTTTCTGGCCTGGATCAGAGTATCTATCACTGATTCAGAGAACCCACGCTTAGCTAGAATTAAGCGTTCAATCTCCAAGCAGTCAGTTGCAGAGAAACTAGATTTGGATGCTTGATCGGACCTTGAATTAGAAGATCCTGCCTCGATGGCAGTTTCCATGGTGGAGCCGATGACATGTCCACTAGGTCTGCATACCAAGTCCTGCATGACCACGCAGGCGCTATCAGAATTACCGAAGCCTTCTCCTGTTTGATTCTGGCTACTAGCCGAGGGAGAAGAGGAAACGGTGGAAAGACATAAGCTAGACTGAATGACCAAGGCGCTACTAAAGCATCTATCAATGCCGCCTTGGGATCCCTGTATCTGGAGCCGTAAAGGGGAAGTTTGGTGTTCTGACGGGACGCCATCAGATCCAATTCTGGAATGCCCCATAGCTGGGTCAGCTGAGCAAAACCCTCCGGGTGGAGTTCCCGCTTCCCCGGATGGAAAGTCTGACGACTCAGAAAATCCGCCTCCCAGTTGTCTACTCCTGGGATGTGAATTGCAGATAGATGGCAGGAGTGATCCTCCGCCCAATTGATGATCTTGGTTACTTCCTTCATCGCTAGGGAACTCTTTGTTCCCCCCTGATGATTGATGTACGCTACAGTCGTGATGTTGTCCGACTGAAATCTGATGAATTTGGCCTCCGCTAGTTGAGGCCACGCCTGGAGCGTATTAAATATCGCTCTCAGTTCCAAAATGTTTATCGGGAGAAGAGATTCTTCCCGAGACCATAGACCCTGAGCTTTCAGGGAGTCCCAGACCGCACCCCAGCCTAACAGACTGGCATCGGTCGTGGCAATGATCCACTCCGGTCTGCGGAAACTCATTCCCTGAGACAGGTGATTCTGAGACAACCACCAGAGAAGAGAGTCTCTGGTTTTCTGGTCCATTTGTATTTGAGGAGACAAATCTGCATAATCCCCATTCCACTGTTTGAGCATGCACAGTTGCAGTGGTCTTAGATGAATTTGGGCAAAAGGGACTATGTCCATTGCCGCAACCATCAAACCAATTACCTCCATGCACTGAGCCACAGAAGGCCGAGGAATGGAATGAAGAACTCGGCAAGTATTCAAAAGCTTTGACTTCCTGACCTCTGTCAGAAAGATTTTCATTTTTACCGAGTCTATTAGTGTTCCCAGGAAGGGAACCCTTGTGAGCGGGGACAGAGAACTTTTTTCTACGTTCACCTTCCACCCGTGAGACCTTAGAAAGGCCAGAACAATGTCCGTATGAGCCTTGGCTCTGTGAAAAGACGACGCCTGTATTAAGATGTCGTCTAGGTAAGGTGCTACTGCAATGCCCCGCGGTCTTAGTACCGCTAGAAGGGACCCTAGCACCTTTGTGAAAATTCTGGGAGCGGTGGCCAACCCGAAAGGAAGGGCCACAAACTGGTAATGCGTGTCCAGAAAGGCGAACCTTAGGAACTGATGATGATCTTTGTGGATACGAATATGTAGGTACGCATCCTTTAGATCCACGTCATATATTGACCTTCCTGGATCATCGGCAAGATTGTCCGAATGGTTTCCATTTTGAAAGATGGAACTCTGAGGAATTTGTTTAGAATTTTTAGATCCAGGATTGGCCTGAAAGTTCCTTCCTTTTTGGGAACTATAAACAGGTTTGAGTAAAATCCTAGTCCTTGTTCTGCAATTGGAACTGGGTGTATCACTCCCATCTTTAGAAGATCTTCGACACAGAGTAAGAACGCCTGTTTCTTTGTCTGGTCTGAAGACAAACGAGAAATGTGGAACCTTCCCCTTGGGGGAGAGTCCTTGAATTCTAGAAGATACCCCTGAGCAACAATTTCTAATGCCCAGGGATCTGGAACGTCTCTTGCCCAAGCCTGAGCAAAGAGAGAAAGTCTTCCCCCTACTAGATCCGGTCCCGGATCGGGGGCTACCCCTTCATGCTGTCTTGGCAGCAGGCGCAGGCTTCTTGGCCTGTTTACCCTTATTCCAGCCCTGCAAGGGTTTCCAGGTTGCTTTAGGCTGGGAAGCGTTACCCTCTTGCTTAGCGGCAGCAGAGGTTGAAGCAGGTCCGCTCCTGAAGTTGCGAAAGGAGCGAAAATTAGCCTTGTTTTTGGCCTTAAACGGTCTATCCTGCGGGAGGGCATGACCCTTCCCCCCAGTGATATCCGCGATAATTTCTTTCAACTCGGGACCAAAAAGGGTCTTTCCCTTGAAAGGAATGTTTAGTAATTTTGTTTTGGACGACACGTCAGCCGACCATGATTTGAGCCAAAGCGCTCTTCGCGCCATAATGGCAAAACCTGAATTTTTCGCAGCTAACTTAGCTAATTGGAAAGCGGCATCAGTGATAAAAGAATTAGCCAGCTTTAAAAAGTGAATTCTATCCATGACTTCGTCATATGAAGTCTCCCTCTGGAGCGACTCCTCCAGCGCCTCAAAGCAAAAAGCCGCTGCAGTAGTTACAGGAATAATGCAGGCAATTGGCTGGAGAAGGAAACCTTGCTGAACAAACCTTTTCTTCAGCAAACCTTCCAATTTTTTATCTATAGGGTCTTTAAAAGCACAACTGTCTTCTATTGGTATAGTTGTACGCTTAGCAAGTGTTGAAACTGCTCCCTCCACCTTAGGGACCATCTGCCACGCGTCCCGCCTGGGGTCATTTATGGGGAACATTTTCTTAAAGATAGGGGGGGAAACAAAAAGGTACACCTGGTCTCTCCCACTCCTTAGTCACAATATCCGTCACCTTCTTTGGGATCGGAAACGCATCAGTGTATACAGGGACCTCTAAAAATCTGTCCATTTTACACAATTTTTCTGGGACCACCATGGGGTCACAATCATCTAGTGTAGCTAAAACCTCCTTAAGCAGGACGCGGAGGTGTTCCAGCTTAAATTTAAACGCTAATGAATCTGACTCTGTCCGCTGAGAAATTTTTCCTGTGTCAGAAATTTCTCCCTCGGACAGACCATCCCTCACTGCCACTTCAGAGTGTTGTGAGGGTACTACAGATAAATCATCCAAAGCTTCTGATTGCTCATTCTCCGTTCTTAAAACTGAGCTATCACGCTTTTTTGGAAAAACTGGCAGTTTGGATAGAAATGCCGCAAGGGAATTATCCATGACTGCTGCTAATTGTTGTAATGTAATAGGGCACAATGCGCTAGAGGTACTAGGCAACGCTTGCGCGGGTGTAACTGGTGTAGACACATGGGGAGAGGAAGGAGGACTATCCTCATTACCTTACGTCAAAGAATCATCTTGGGCTACATTTTTAAGTGTCACTGCATGGTCATTAAAATGTTTAGATACCTTAGCACACTTTAAACACAAATGCAATGGGGGTACCGCCATGGCTTTCAAACACATAGAACAAGGTCTATCTGTAGGCTCAGACATGTTAGACAGACTTAGATAGCACTTAAATACAAAAAAATACACTTTTTGAAAAAACGTTACTGTGCCTTTAAATAATAAAAAGCACCCACTTTTTTACCAAATCTGAAAAAAACATCCGATCTTTATGAAATTTACACCATATGATCCTAATGCTTTGAAAAGATTGCACACCAAGTTTCAAGCCAATTAACCCCTTATTGCCCAAACCGGAGCAAATTGAAGCTGCCACCGGTTTAACACACTACAGCACGATGCCACAGTCTCTGCTGTGGCCCTACCTTCCTTGGGGATTAGTTTTGGAACAAAATAAGCCTCCCTGAAGTCCTTCTGCAATCTCTGGACTCTACATGTGAAGCTGCATGAAGCTGTCTTGCAAAACAACTGCGCAACTGAGGCGCGAAAAATAGGCCCCCTCCCTCTTCACTCCGGAGTTGTGGGGCCTTCCTGAGTCAATTTAGGTGTCTAAAATTATGCCAGGCGTATAAAACCCCTATAAAGTGTTCCAAACATGATAAACACTTGTGCAAACATCAGATTATATTAAAAAATAATCGATTTTCCCCATAACAGTGTCCACCAGTGATTTAAGCCCTTTTAACTAAGCCATCCTTCTATACCGAGTCTGAGAATATGGCTTACCTGCCCACATGGGGATTTCTGTCAGTCTTCTTGCATTACCAAGTCTTGTTAGAAAAAAAGTGACTGAGCATACCTTAAGCAGTTAAGCCTGCAAATTGTTCCCCTCAACTGAAGTTCTCCGGTACTCAACAGTCCTGTGTGGGAACAGCAATGGATTTTAGTTACAACATGCTAAAATCTTTTTCCTCTCAGCAGAAATCTTCATCACTTTCTGCCTCAGAGTAAATAGTACAAACCGGCACTATTTTAAAATAACAAACTCTTGATTGAAGAAATAAAAACTACAAATCTAACACCACATACTCTTTACCCTCCCGTGGAGATGCTACTTGTTAGAGCGGCAAAGAGAATGACTGGGGGGGCGGAGACTGAGGGGAGCTATATGGACAGCTCTGCTGTGTGCTCTCTTTGCCACTTCCTGTAGGGATTGAGAATATCCCACAAGTAAGGATGAATCCGTGGACTGGATACACCATGTAAGAGAAATGAGCACCTTTACATCCTGTTACATGTTTACTATACTCATACACTGAGCTATAGTAAAAATAAATCTGACTTTTTTTTACTTACTATAACATACATTGTTTCTTCCAATCAATAATCCTTGATTGGCTACATCTGATATCTTACATCAAGGGAATGATTTTTTTTTTTTTTTGTTCCTAGCTAGCCCTCTGCAACTTGTTTCATGGTTCCACAAAAGATCCCTCTTTCCCTGTAGACACAGATAATTAAATGCTATCCACAGGAATTCAAGTACATCGCCTCAGTTACCCTTTGTATGAGACAGGAATGTAAACACTGCTGAACCAATGCATATATTAAGAATCTGAGTACATACAACAAAATCAATACAACATCCCTTCTTTCAAGTATCTAGTACAATGCCTGCACCAGAGCAATGATCCAGTTTAGCTAGACCAGGTTGTAATGAGACCCAAATAAGGGAAACCGTTAATTGGGTGGTTATTGGGCCACCTGTGCTCACACTAGAATAACCATAAAACATGATTTGGTAGGAATTCTTGATCAGTCAATTTATGAACCTTGAGGAAAAATAATTAAGAAAGTCACAGATGAGTAATGATAAAATGCTTTGTGAGTAAATGATATAATGTGATCTTACAGCTGCCTCAAACGCTCTCTTTAGACTTGTGAGTTCATAAAGGACACAACCAAGGGCCCAGATGTCACTCTTCTGGTTATAAGGCTTTCCTTCACATAACTCTGGGGATATGTAACACGGGGTACCTACAACCTGAAAGAAAACGATAAGCAGAGTTATTTAGATGTAAGAAATTATGGGGGGATATAAAACATGCCTAACTTGTTGGCATATTTCATAAAACAATGAAAGATAGTAAAAGCTAATAATCTTATTAATCAAAGCGATATCACTATAATATAGTTTGTCAGAAGGGGCTGTGAGTGACTCGTTGCTACATAATGCATAATGGTTTGTAAACTTTTCTGGCAGCCAGATGGTTAAATATATAATAATATATATATATATATTTATATTTGAGAAACTTGCCAGAAAAATATGCTTATTGATTTAGCCATCGTTTTGTAAATAGAGGCAAAAAGCTAGAGAGAAAACAACAAATGATTAGCTTACAATTACAGCGCTGGAGAACACATTGGTCACTTTTTATATGAGCATATGTTTATATCAGCAATAAAGTAATGAATTGCCAAAGACCTACATGCAAAATAAATGTTTTTAAAGCATTTATAACCGTCACTTTATTAATGATTGCAATACTACTTGAAAAAAGGTTTCTCTTTAATTGTAGCCAATTGGGGCTAGCTGTAAATGTTTGTTTATTTCTCTAAGCAATTGCTATGTAGTATGTAGGCTTTTTACATAATTTGCAGCATTTTCAAGGTAACCTAGGTTACAGAATTTGCTTACTGGCCTCTCTCTGGAGTGTGGGACAAGCACTTTTGTTTCTTTTTAACACAAAAGGTATTTTAAAGCAATGCAAGCAAATAATGAATGTAAACACGACTTCATAATACATCTCACAGTGTTTCATGTCATTTAAAAAAAATTATATATATATATATATTCTCATTATAAATCGTAATAGGTCATGTCATGTCGTTAAGAATTTGCAGTGACAAGGGGGAGGGGAATCAATATTGAACCAATCAATGTTGTTCTTGTGAGTGAGATTTTATTTTGTCAGTGCTCTCCTTTCAAACATGGCAGATTTTTCATTAGTTTGCAGTTAACACTTTTAAAACACACTTTTGATTACATAACACTATCCTTAAAAAAACACAAAAAAACAAATTAACATACTTTACGTATCTTATATTGTGTAGCTACTAATGCTAATACAAAATGCTATTTTCCAAAATACAAACAGAGCAAAGTAAATATTAATTATTATTACTATTCCGAATCAGAGGTGTTCAGCATTTCAATGTTTAGAGCTACATATGGGGGGGGGGGTTACATAGTGGGGAGGGGGAGAAAAAGGAGAAAGACATAGAGAATAATATTGAGAGAGAGAGAGAGAGAGAGAGAGAGAGAGAGAGAGAGAGAGAGAGAGAGAGAGAGAGCAAAAAAGAAAATCTATTTGTGATGTACAGACACGTATATTGCTATTATTTTAAAAAGTGTATATAGTTTTATTATTTATTTATTTTATTTTTTTAAATAACAACACAAAGCACTTCTAATAATAGTGTCTTCCATGAATTGTGGTGGCAATCACTTGCACAGTAAAGCTGGCAGAAATTAAATACAACACTAAGGGATTACTATTAAGTGCTGTCATAAATGTATCAAACAGTTGCTGATGGTAAATAAAGAAAAAAAATCAGCTTTTAGATGAACTTGAAGTAGTTTGCATACAGTGGTATGTACAAGGGGTAATCTTAAAGTGACGGTAAACTTTACATGTATTGAAATCAGACCCAGAATCTAAGCAATATTTTACAGGGACTTTAATGCCTTCAGGTCCGCCCACTTCAAAACTGTTGTTTTTTTGTGAGCTAACAGTTTGACATGTTCTCCAATCTGCACTCTAGTCGAACTGCACTTTTTTTGTAGCTAGAGGACCAGTTCAAACCATTAGCTCACACACACACACAAAAGAGTTTTGAAGTGCATGGCCAGATTAAAAACATAATTTATGTAAGAACTTACCTGATAAATTAATTTCTTTCATATTAGCAAGAGTCCATGAGCTAGTGACGTATGGGATATACATTCCTACCAGGAGGGGCAAAGTTTCCCAAGCCTCAAAATGCCTATAAATACACTCCTCTCCACACCCACAAATCAGTTTAACGAATAGCCAAGAAGTGGGGTGATAAGATAAAAGTGCGAAAGCATAAAAAAATAAGGAATTGGAATAATTGTGCTTTATACAAAAAAATCATAACCACCACAAAAAGGGTGGGCCTCATGGACTCTTGCTAATATGAAAAAAATGAATTTATCAGGTAAGTTCTTACATAAATTATGTTTTCTTTCATGTAATTAGCAAGAGTCCATGAGCTAGTGACGTATGGGATAATGAATACCCAAGATGTGGATCTTCCACGCAAGAGTCACTAGAGAGGGAGGGATAAAATAAAGACAGCCAAATCCGCTGAAAAAAAATCCACACCCAAAACAAAGTTTAAATCTTATAATGAAAAAAACTGAAAATATCAGCAGAAGAATCAAACTGAAACAGCTGCCTGAAGTACTTTTCTACCAAAGACTGCTTCTGAAGAAGAAAACACATCAAAATGGTAGAATTTAGTAAAAGTATGCAAAGAAGACCAAGTTGCTGCTTTGCAAATCTGATCAACCGAAGCTTCATTCCTAAATGCCCAGGAAGTGGAGACTGACCTAGTCGAATGAGCTGTAATCCTTTGAGGCGGAGTTCTACACGACTCAACATAAGCATGATGAATCAAAGACTTTAAACAAGATGCCAAAGAAATGGCAGAAGCCTTCTGACCTTTCCTAGAACCAGAAAAGATAACAAATAGACTAGAAGTCTTTCGGAAATCTTTAGTAGCTTCAACATAATATTTCAAAGCTCTAACTACATCCAAAGAATGCAACGATCTTTCCTTAGAGTTCTTAGGATTAGGACACAATGAAGGAACTACAATTTCTCTACTAATGTTGTTAGAATTCACAACCTTAGATAAGAATTTAAATGAAGTTCGCAAAACCGCCTTATCCTGATGAAAAATCAGAAAAGGAGACTCACAAGAAAGAGCAGATAATTCAGAAACTCTTCTAGCAGAAGAGATGGCCAAAAGAAACAAAACTTTCCAAGAAAGTAATTTAATATCCAGCGAATTCATAGGTTCAAACGGAGGAGCTTGAAGAGCCCCTAGAACCAAATTCAAACTCCAAGGAGGAGAGATTGACTTTCTGTGAAAAAGAACAGAAAGAGCAGAGATTTGTCCTTTCAAGGAACTTGCAGACAAACCTTTATCCAAACCATCCTGAAGAAACTGTAGAATTCTAGGAATTCTAAAAGAATGCCAAGAAAAATGATGAGAAGAACACCAAGAAATGTAAGTCTTCCAGACTCTATAATATATCTTCCTAGATACAGATTTACGAGCCTGTAACATAGTATTAATTACGGAGTCAGAGAAACCACTATGACTGAGAATCAAGCGTTCAATCTCCATACCTTCAAATTTAAGGATTTCAGATCCTGATGGAAAAAAGGACCTTGCGATAGAAGGTCTGGTCTTAACGGAAGAGTCCACGGTTGGCAAGTAACCATCCGGAAAAGATCTGCATACCAAAACCTGTGAGGCCATGCTGGAGCTACCAGCAGAACAGACGAACGCTCCTTTAGAATCTTGGAAATCACTCTTGGAAGAAGAACTAGAGGCGGAAAGATATAGGCAGGATGATACTTCCAAGGAAGTGACAATGCATCCACTGCTTCCGCCTGAGGATCCCTGGATCTGGACAGATACCTGGGAAGCTTCTTGTTTATATGAGAAGCCATCAGATCTATTTCTAGAAGTCCCCACATTTGAACAATCTGAAGAAATACCTCTGGGTGAAGAGACCACTCGTCCGGATTTAATGTCTGGCGACTGAGATAATCCGCTTCCCAATTGTCTATACCTGGGATGTGAACCGCAGAAATTAGACAGGAGCTGGATTCCGCCCATACAAGTATTCAAGATACTTCTTTCATAGCCAGAGGACTGTGAGTCCCTCCTTGATGATTGACATATGCCCCGGTTGTGACATTGTCCGTCTGAAAACAAATGAATGACTCTCTCTTTAGAAGAGGCCACGACTGAAGAGCTCTGAAAATCGCACGGAGTTCCAAAATGTTGATTGGTAATCTCGCCTCCTGAGATTCCCAAACCCCTTGTGCTGTCAGAGACCCCCATACAGCTCCCCAACCTGTCAGACTTGCATCTGTTGAGATCACAGTCCAGGTCGGAAGAACAAAAGAAGCCCCCTGAACTAAACGATGGTGGTCTGTCCACCACGTTAGAGAGTGTCGAACAATCGGTTTTAAAGATATTAATTGCGATATCTTTGTATAATCCCTGCACCACTGGTTCAGCATACAGAGCTGAAGAGGTCGCATGTGAAAACGGGCAAAGGGGATCGCGTCCGATGCAGCAGTAATAAGACCTAGAATTTCCATGCATAAGGCTACCGAAGGGAATGATTGAGACCGAAGGTTTCGACAAGCTGAAACCAATTTCAGACGTCTTTTGTCTGTCAGCGACAGAGTCATGGACACTGAATCTATCTGGAAACCTAAAAAGGTTACCTTTGTCTGAGGAATCAACGAACTCTTTGGTAAATTGATCCTCCAACCATGTTCTCGAAGAAACGATACAAGTTGATTCGTATGAGATTCTGCTAAAAGTGAAGACTGAGCAAGTACCAAGATATAAATAAGGAAATACCACAATACCCTGTTCTCTGATTACAGATAGAAGGGCACCGAGAACCTTTGTAAAAATCCTTGGAGCTGTTGCTAGGCCAAACGGCAGAGCCACAAACTGGTAATGCTTGTCTAGGAAAGAGAATCTCAGAAACTGATAGTGATCTGGATGAATCGGAATATGCAGATATGCATCTTGTAAATCTATTGTGGACATATAATGCCCTTGCTGAACAAAAGGCAGAATAGTCCTTATAGTTACCATTTTGAATGTTGGTATCCTTACATAACGATTCAATATTTTTAAATCCAGAACTGGTCTGAAGGAATTCTCCTTCTTCGGTACAATGAAGAGATTTGAGTAAAATCCCAGCCCCTGTTCCAGAACTGGAACTGGCACAATTACTCCAGCCAACTCTAGATCTGAAACACATTTCAGAAATGCTTGAGCCTTCACTGGATTTATTGGGACACGGGAAAGAAAAAATCTTCTTGCAGGAGGCCTTATCTTGAAGCCTATTCTGTACCCTTGTGAAACAATGTTCTGAATCCAAAGATTGTGAATCGAATTGATCCAAATTTCTTTGAAAAAACGTAATCTGCCCCCTACCAGCTGGGCTGGAATGAGGGCCGCACCTTCATGTGGACTTGGGAGCTGGCTTTGGCTTTCTAAAGGGCTTGGATTTATTCCAGACTGGAGATGGTTTCCAAACTGATACCGTTCCTGTAGGGGAAGGATCAGGCTTTTGTTCCTTATTATGACGAAAGGAACGAAAACGATTAGCGGACCTAAATTTACCTTTAGATTTTTTATCCTGTGGTAAAAAAGTTCCTTTCCCCCCAGTAACAGTTGAAATAATAGAATCCAACTGTGAACCAAACAATTTATTACCCTGGAAAGAAAGGGAAAGCAAAGTTGACTTAGAAGACATATCAGCATTCCAAGTTTTAAGCCATAAAGCTCTTCTAGCTAAAATAGCTAAAGACATATACCTGACATCAACCCTAATGATATCAAAGATGGCATCACAAATAAAAAAAAATGGCATCACAAATAAAAAAAAAAAATGTCGGTGACGCCGACATTTTTGGCGCAAAAACGTCAAAAAAAGAATTTTTTTGCGCCAAAAAAGTCCGGGCCAAGAATGACGCAATAAAATGAAGCATTTTCAGCCCCCGCGAGCCTAACAGCCCACAGGAAAAAAGTCAAATTTGAAGGTAAGAAAAATTGGTTTATTCATATGCATTATCCCAAATATGAAACTAACTGTCTGAAATAAGGAACGTTGAACATCCTGAATCAAGGCAAATAAATGTTTAAACACATATATTTAGAACTTTATATAAAAGTGCCCAACCATAGCTTAGAGTGTCACAGAAAATAAGACTTACTTACCCCAGGACACTCATCTACATGTAGTAGAAAGCCAAACCAGTACTGAAACGAGAATCAGTAGAGGTAATGGTATATATAAGAGTATATCGTCGATCTGAAAAGGGAGGTAAGAGATGAATCTCTACGACCGATAACAGAGAACCTATGAAATAGACCCCGTAGAAGGAGATCATTGAATTCAAATAGGCAATACTCTCTTCAAATCCCTCTGACAATCACTGCACACTGAGAGGAAAACCGGGCTCCAGCCTGCTGCGAAGCGCATATCAACGTAGAATCTAGCACAAACTTACTTCACCACCTCCATGGGAGGCAAAGTTTGTAAAACTGATTTGTGGGTGTGGTGAGGGGTGTATTTATAGGCATTTTGAGGTTTGGGAAACTTTGCCCCTCCTGGTAGGAATGTATATCCCATACGTCACTAGCTCATGGACTCTTGCTAATTACATGAAAGAAAAGTAAGTTACAGGGCATTTAAAGTCAATTAAAGTCACTCTAAAATAGTGCTTAGATTCCGGGCCTGATTTTAAAGCATGTAAAGTTTACAGCCACTTTAAGAGAGGGAACATATCTTTCTGCAAAACTGCTGTTAGATGTTTTCACAGGGTAATAAAACTCAAAACGGAGTTACCAATAAAGGGCTAGATTATGAGTTGAGTGCTATTTTGCGCTTACGCTCACTTGTTAACGTTGCTAGACGGAGGCTTTTTGTGCACTCCTACATGCGCAAAAAAATTAACTACAAATATTGAAGCCACATTAATGTATTCTCCCATAGATTTCAATGGAGCACAGAAAAAGAGAAATTATTTTTTTCCACAGGGAACCTTGACATGTGGGATATAATTCCCGCCACTAGGAGGAGGGAAAGAACCCACAGCAAGAGTTTTTAATCCCTCCCACCTCCTAGCACCACTCAGTATAATGTATAGCCAAGCAGAGAAAAGGGAGACAGATAGGGTAGGAAAGCAGGCTCTATATAGGTACAAATAACTGCTGCCACAAATAGGGCAGGGCCTGTGGACACTCATCATCCTTCTGACTGCCAATCCATAGAAATAGAGGATCTGAACTAGGGCTGGGCAATATGGGCAAAAAAATATATAATATAATATAAATGACTATAACACCTTAATTTTTCAATTAAAAATTTATTTAAGACTACAGAAACTTAATGTACATGTTTCTCAATGTCCAATTCACTCTGGGAGCAAAAAATAAAAACCACATATGTGTGTGTATATATATATATATATATATATATATATATATATATATATATATATATATATACAGGTGGCCCTGGGTTTACGACGGTTCAATTTGCGCCGTTTCAGAATAACGCCCTTTTTTTTGCTATTGAAAAGCATTGACTGCTATTGAAAGCATTAGCACATGCATACATTAAAATAGCCAGTAGGTGGAGCTGTCCGCTTGTGTTTCAGCAAACACATGCAAAGAAAAGCAAGCCAGACATGATCAATGGATCAGCTTTCAAAGGAACAAGATCTAGCAGCCACTTCTCTTAGCTGCAGACTCAATGCAGAGAACTGTTTGCAGAAAAAGGCAAGTAAAAAACGTTTTTGTTCATTAAACTTAGTTTGATGATGATACAGTCTGTTGTGTGATTATTTTGTTTTTGTTCATTAAACTTAGATTGATGATGATACAGTCTGTGTTTGTGTAATAATTTTATTAGGTGCGGTTTAGCAAATGTTTTTGTTTATTAAACTTAGTTTGATGATGCTACAATCTATTTTATTAGGTTTATAATGTTGTTTACCATTTAAAGTTTTCATTTCAAAGCTTTAAAAATAATGTATTAGGTATTACTTATGTCATTTTTGAGAGGGGCCTGGAACCTAACTCCCTCACTTCCCATTGACTTACATTATAAACTGGGTTTCAATTTACAACGGTTTCGATTTACAACCATTCCTTCTGGAACCTAACCCCGGCGTAAACTGAGGGCTACCTGTATATATATATATATATATATATATATATATATATATATATATATATATATATATATATATATATATATATACATACACACAATCACAAATTAATCACGGTTTTAAATCGCATATGTGATTAATTGTGCAGCCCTAATCTGAACACAACGAAAGAACAACAATTTGCTGGTTGATATGCTCCAAAGAAAACACCAAATGAAGAAAATCTAATTTGGTACAAAGAACCTCCATATCTTTGTGAAAAATAGGAAAAAGAGATTAGCAAGATAAAGCAGATAGTTCAGAAACTCTTCTATCTGAAGATATAGATAAAAGAAAAAAGAACCTTCCAGGACAAAAGATTAGCATCTATGCTGAATGTGGTATCAAAAGGAGGACCTCGGAGGACTGAAAGAACTAAATTCAAATTCCATGGAGGAGAAATAGGCCTAACAAATGGCCTAATTCTCGCTAAAACTTGAACAAAAGTAAAAAGTAAAAGTAGATTGCATCCCGCAGATAGTGTCAAACTGGCAGAGTTTTGCAGATATACAAACCTCAGGAACTGAAAATAATCCCTTTTTATAGGAATGTGCAAATAAGAATCCTGGAGGTGTATGTAATTCTCGTGGGATACCCCTTTATCAGACCGAACTCGGCCAGTAGACCTGTTATCCCGGCGTCGAGCCGGAACGATAGGGAATATCCCAGAGTAGAGAAAGTGTGGCACTCACCACAGGCAGGACAGCCTCCAGTGGCAACGGCAGAATAGGGTAAGGCAAATCACTGGAATGGTCAGACAGGCAGGATTCGGCAACAGTAAAGCAGTCCAAGGAAAAACCACTAGAATGGTGAGGCAGGTAGGGTTTGGCAACAGTAAAGCAGTCCAAGGGCACACCACTAGAATGGTCAGGCAGCCAGGGTTCAGCAATAAAGATCAGTCTAGCAATTCAGGGTTAAACAGGTAGAGTAGTCAGACAGGCAGGTCCAGCAGCAATATATCAATCCAACAATTCAGGGGTAAAACAGGTAGAGTAGTCAGATAGGCAGGTTCAGCAGCAATATATATCAGTCCTGCAATTCAGGGGTTAAACAGGTAGAGTAGTCAGACAGGCAGGTTCAGCAACAATTTATAACAGTCCAGCAATTCAGGGGTATGGCAGGCAGAGTAGTCAGACAGGCAGGGTTCAAACACAGCAAGGCAAAGACTAAAACGATCTATCACTCCCAGGAGTACACAAAGTAACACCTATACTTGGGCAGTGATAGATTGAGAAGAAGTGATTCAAATAGGCGCAGGATTCGCACCCCAGGCGTCAGGACCGGAGAGGAGCGTGCGGTAATGTCATCAGCGCCTCCGGACCCGACACAGCCCCTGGCAACGAGCAGGGAAGGAGACGCAGCGCCCCTAGCAACGGCTAGAGTGGCGCAGTGTGACAGTGTATAAAAGTAATAAAGCGACCCTTAGATTAAAGGAAAAAATTTGGGGGATGTTTCCATTATACAAGTGGGAATCCTGATCAATATGTTTAGGGATATGAAATCCAGGACAGGACGGTAAATCCCTTTGGATAATAAACAGATTGGGGTAAAATCTCTTGAACCTGAGGTTACATAGGTACTAGGATTAATTATTCCCCTATCCTCCAAATCTTTTTGTAAATGTTGCCGCTCTTAAAGATCATAGACAAGATTTAGATGGGACTGCTGGTCATTCAGGAGGACACTTCTTCAAAGAGAACAAAAACACTCAAATATTCAAACTATTTTCAGGGTAGAACCTCAAAAGTAGAAATTTATACATAAGTTTATACAAAGTTTAAAAAAATCTCTACATGACATAAGCATCAGATGTACTGTAGTTATGTTGCTTTCCTGACTAAAGGAGCAGCACATATAGACTAACAGTAACACATTAGATATTTGTAGGTATGCAATGTGCATAGTTAATGAAAATATTCATAATTAATGCTCAGTTTCTGCATGATAAATGTATGTGCATACATATAAATCACTCATACATTCGAATAAAAGACATACCAATCGATTTTATCTCTAAAAGGATCTCTACATATAGTGAAAATATTCATGATCAATGTTCAGTATCTGCATGAACTTTTGTGCATATACATTACCAAAAAAAACGTTTCGGCCGAAAATAGCATTTTCGGTTATTTTGGGGTTTTTTGCCTGTTATTTTCGGTAAAATTATTGTGTAGCATATTTCAAATTTGATGCTAGCCTACAAGTGCTGTTTCAGGTAAATTACTTGACTTACTGTTTTAGATATAATAATAGTTTTCTAGGACTATACTTTATTTGGATAATTGGTAAAAAAAATACTGTTAAATCTGATTTTGTTACACCGAACTTAATACTGAATAATACACTATATTGATAATTAATATTGTTTTAAGTAGAGATGCACCAAAATTTCGGTCACAGAAACATTTTGGCCGAAAATGGCATTATCATTTTTTTCAATGTGTAGCATATTATTGTTTTAAGAATTTTTTTTGTCCAATTTTAGTGTGTTACTTTCAATAAAAGTGTGGTTATTTTATTGGCTTGCAGCTTTTTCAATTCAGATTAATTAAATAGTTTATGTAAAAAAATAAAACTAAAAAAATAATAATTTAGAAATAATTTGAAGAAAAAAAAGAAAAAGATTTATGCTTACCTGATAAATTTCTTTCTTTCCGGACATGGAGAGTCCACGATGTGATACCAATTACTAGTGGGATATTCACTCCTGGCCAGTAGGAGGAGGCAAAGAACACCACATCAAGCTGTTAAGTGTTACTTCTCTTACCCATAACCCTCAGTCATTCACCCGAAGAGAAATGGAAAAAGACGACAACACAAAGGTGTAGAAGTGCCTAAGGTTTAGAAAAAAAAATACTGTCTAATCTTAAGGGTGGGGTCATGGACTCTCCATGACCGGAAAGAAAGAAATTTATCAGGTAAGCATACATTTTATTTTATTTCCTAAGACATGGAGAGTCCATAACGTCATTGAAATTACTAGTGGGAACCAATACCCAAGCTAGAGGACACGGAATGAACAGGGAGGGAGAACAAGACAGGCAGACCTAAACAGAAGGCACCACCGCTTGAAGAACCTTTCTCCCAAAAGAGGTCTCAGCCAAGGCAAAAGTATAACATTTGGAAAAAGTATGCAGAGAGGACCATGTTGCAGCCTTGCAAATCTGTTCCACAGAAGCTTCATTTTTGAAAGCCCAAGAAGAGGAGACAGCCCTAGTGGAATGAGCCGTAATTCTCTCAGGAGGCTGCTGTCCAGCAGTCTCATAAGCAAAACGAATCCTACTTCTCAACCAGAGGGAAAGAGAAGTAGAAGTAGCCTTCTGACACTTACACTTTCCTGAGAAACAAAAAAAAAACAGGGCAGAAGACTGGCAAAAATCCTTAGTAGCCTGTAGGTAGAATTTTAGAGCATGCACAACATCCAAGTTGTGCAACAGACGTTCCTTATGAGAAGAAGGATTAGGACAGAGAGAAGGAACAACAATTTCCTGATTAATATTTCTATCCGAAACCACCTTAGGGAGAAACCCCAACTTAGTAAGAAGAACCGCCTTATCCACTTGAAAAATAAGGTAAGGCACTGCAAAGCCGGGTTTCCGGTGGGAGGGGCGTGCAGCAGGTAGCACGCTCAGCAGCTCAGGTGTAAAGAGCTAGTACCACACTTCCCCACAAACAAGCTCCCTATAGCCGAGAACAAGTATCCTGGTCAGGGAAGTCGGAGGTCGGAGAGGTTTGCCGGAAGCCCCAATTGCCTACTCAGGCCGGTTAGGCACTGGCCGCAAACACATACGGCGGCCCCGGAGTCGGGTGGTGTAGCAGAAGAGACGTACACCGTGCAACGTCATCAGTTGTGGCAGCCCCGGAAACAGGTTAGTGCGACAGCACGAAGACAAGATACTCGGGAAGAAGGTCGGCTCCTGCTGTGCCGGAATCATCTTCGTAATTCCGTCCAACTCCACACCTGGTAAAGTACGGGAGATATCTCGCCCTGATCCAGGTAAGGAAGGAGACGGTGAAGCAGCAATGAGCAGGTAGTTATGAGTATATTATACACTGGAGGAAAAAACCTGTATGTAATATAATGGACTTAGTAATGGATTAGTTACACCACCCGGGCGGTATGTGTTTGCTGTGAGCTATTTTAATGGATCTACAACATGTCTGCTTTTTTTACATAAATCGGGGTCAGGACATCTTGGTTATTTTGTCACTGGACTGAGAGGCCCCTTTCCTTCTTTCTGGGACATTGTCTAAGGGAGATTTATAACAGGAGAGAAGGGAGAAAATAAGGAACTATACTTGCATAAAAAGGAAACTTAATCAGTAAACAGCATCTGAAATTTTGTTTACAGTGAGCGTACAAACTTTTGTTAGATAGTGGTAAAACCTGGGGGTGAAAAGCCGGCTGGGATAATAACGCTGGCCTAGGCCCCTGAATGTGTAGAGGTTTGGACTACCACCTGGAACGTATTTAAGAGGCTCTGCATTATAACAGAGGATAGGTGTGCCTGACAAAGAGGGGGACCCTGGTTCACAGTAGGCACAGTTCTTGCCAGAATGAAACAGTGATCATTGGCTGCGTAAATTTGGCTGTGAGAAGTTGAATAAAACAGCTGGGACTTAAGATAAAGGATTTAGAGACATTGATGTTATACTACAGCTATATTACTGTTATATTATATCACTGCTGTGTGTGGGGTTCTGTTTGCTTTTTTTTCTGTTTTGCTTGTGTGTGCTTTTTTTTTGCTCCCCTCCTCAAGCTGCACAAATTGTATAAGTAGCTTGTTAAGAGGTAATGTTTGATAGGGATATATACTAAGCCCAAAAGTATATACTAAGATCAAAGAAAAGATTGTTGGGAGGGTTGCTGTACAGTGGTAGAGGGTGATTTAAAGCTACAGTTTTTGCTGAGTATTTTTTAGAAATAATTTGGGGATGTAGGTGATTGGTGAACCGTTTTTTTGTTAATCCAGCACCTTGACTTTCTCGGTAACATTAAGGCTACCTTCTTCCAACAAAGGGTGTTAGGACATTGTGTAAGCAAGCTATATCAGAGATTGACCGTAGAGAAATAGGTAGGCCTTAAATCTGGGGTATATTTTTGTAACTAATTACCTAGGGGAATTGCTAGGTGTCATATTCACTTTGCCACCTTGCTAGGTGTGCATATTACTGCACTTGTTTTTCTTTGTTTTTTTGTTCACTTGTTTGTGTTTGGTTTAACTACACATTTACTAATATTTGATAACGTACGGGGAACAATTAGTTCTCCCTTCCTTTTTTTTTTTTTTCTCTCACACTATTTTTTCATCTTGAATGGAAAGATTTGTCACATCGTCTAAAAATAAATCGCCAGCAATGCCACCGAAACAACGAGATAAAAAAAACAGAATTTATGCTTACCTGATAAATTACTTTCTCCAACGGTGTGTCCGGTCCACGGCGTCATCCTTACTTGTGGGATATTCTCTTCCCCAACAGGAAATGGCAAAGAGTCCCAGCAAAGCTGGTCACATGATCCCTCCTAGGCTCCGCCCACCCCAGTCATTCGACCGACGGACAGGAGGAAATATATATAGGAGAAACCATATGATACCGTGGTGACTGTAGTTAGAGAAAATAATTCATCAGACCTGATTAAAAAACCAGGGCGGGCCGTGGACCGGACACACCGTTGGAGAAAGTAATTTATCAGGTAAGCATAAATTCTGTTTTCTCCAACATTGGTGTGTCCGGTCCACGGCGTCATCCTTACTTGTGGGAACCAATACCAAAGCTTTAGGACACGGATGAAGGGAGGGAGCAAATCAGGTCACCTAAATGGAAGGCACCACGGCTTGCAAAACCTTTCTCCCAAAAATAGCCTCCGAAGAAGCAAAAGTATCAAATTTGTAAAATTTGGCAAAAGTGTGCAGTGAAGACCAAGTCGCTGCCTTACATATCTGGTCAACAGAAGCCTCGTTCTTGAAGGCCCATGTGGAAGCCACAGCCCTAGTGGAGTGAGCTGTGATTCTTTCAGGAGGCTGCCGTCCGGCAGTCTCATAAGCCAATCGGATAATGCTTTTAAGCCAAAAGGAAAGAGAGGTAGAAGTCGCTTTTTGACCTCTCCTTTTACCAGAATAAACAACAAACAAGGAAGATGTTTGTCTGAAATCTTTAGTAGCCTCTAAATAGAATTTTAGAGCACGGACTACGTTCAAATTGTGTAACAAACGTTCCTTCTTTGAAACTGGATTCGGACACAAAGAAGGTACAACTATCTCCTGGTTAATATTTTTGTTGGAAACAACTTTCGGAAGAAAACCAGGCTTAGTACGCAAAACCACCTTATCTGCATGGAACACCAGATAGGGCGGAGAACACTGCAGAGCAGATAACTCTGAAACTCTTCTAGCAGAAGAAATTGCAACCAAAAACAAAACTTTCCAAGATAATAACTTAATATCTACGGAATGTAAGGGTTCAAACGGAACCCCTTGAAGAACTGAAAGAACTAGATTTAGACTCCAGGGAGGAGTCAAAGGTCTGTAAACAGGCTTGATCCTAACCAGAGCCTGAACAAATGCTTGAACATCTGGCACAGCTGCCAGTCTTTTGTGAAGTAAAACAGATAAAGCAGAGATCTGTCCCTTCAGAGAACTTGCAGATAATCCTTTCTCCAAACCTTCTTGTAGAAAGGATAGAATCTTAGGAATTTTTATCTTGTTCCATGGGAATCCTTTAGATTCACACCAACAGATATATTTTTTCCATATTTTATGGTAAATTTTTCTAGTTACAGGCTTTCTAGCCTGAATCAGAGTATCTATTACAGAATCTGAAAACCCACGCTTTGATAAAATCAAGCGTTCAATCTCCAAGCCGTCAGTTGGAGGGAAACCAGATTAGGATGTTCGAATGGACCCTGAACAAGAAGGTCCTGTCTCAAAGGTAGCTTCCATGGTGGAGCCGATGACATATTCACCAGGTCTGCATACCAAGTCCTGCGTGGCCACGCAGGAGCTATCAAGATCACCGAGGCCCTCTCCTGATTGATCCTGGCTACCAGCCTGGGGATGAGAGGAAACGGTGAGAATACATAAGCTAGGTTGAAGGTCCAAGGTGCTACTAGTGCATCTACTAGGGTCGCCTTGGGATCCCTGGATCTGGACCCGTAGCAAGGAACCTTGAAGTTCTGACGAGACGCCATCAGATCCATGTCTGGAATGCCCCATAATTGAGTTATTTGGGCAAAGATTTCCGGATGGAGTTCCCACTCCCCCGGATGGAATGTCTGACGACTCAGAAAATCCGCTTCCCAATTTTCCACTCCTGGGATGTGGATCGCAGACAAGTAGCAGGAGTGATCCTCCGCCCATTGAACTATCTTGGTCACTTCTTTCATCGCCAGGGAAGTCCTTGTTCCCCCCTGATGATTGATATATGCAACGGTCGTCATGTTGTCTGACTGAAACCTTATGAATTTGGCCTTTGCTAGTTGAGGCCAAGCTCTGAGAGCATTGAATATCGCTCTCAGTTCCAGAATGTTTATCGGGAGAAGAGACTCTTCCCGAGACCATAGACCCTGAGCTTTCAGGGATTCCCAGACCGCGCCCCAGCCCACTAGGCTGGCGTCGGTCGTGACAATGACCCACTCTGGTCTGCGGAAGCTCATTCCCTGTGACAGATTGTCCAGGGTCAGCCACCAACGGAGTGAATCTCTGGTCTTTTGATCTACTTGAATCGTCGGAGACAAGTCTGTATAATCCCCATTCCACTGTCTGAGCATGCACAGTTGTAATGGTCTTAGATGAATTTGTGCAAAAGGAACTATGTCCATTGTTGCAACCATCAATCCTATTACTTCCATGCACTGCGCTATGGAAGGACGAGGAACAGAATGAAGTACTTGACAAGAGCTTAGAAGTTTTGATTTTCTGACCTCTGTCAGAAAAATTCTCATTTCTAAGAAATCTATTATTGTTCCCAAGAAGGGAACTCTTGTTGACGGGGACAGAGAACTTTTTTTCTTTGTTCACCTTCCATCCGTGAGATCTGAGAAAGGCTAGGACGATGTCCGTATGAGCCTTTGCTTTTGACAGGGACGACGCTTGAATCAGGATGTCGTCCAAGTAAGGTACTACTGCAATGCCCCTTGGTCTTAGAACCGCTAGAAGGGACCCTAGTACCTTTGTGAAAATCCTTGGAGCAGTGGCTAATCCAAATGGAAGTGCCACAAACTGGTAATGCTTGTCCAGAAAAGCGAACCTTAGGAACTGATGATGTTCCTTGTGGATAGGAATATGTAGGTACGCATCCTTTAAATCCACGGTAGTCATAAATTGATTTTCCTGGATAGTAGGTAGGATCGTTCGAATAGTTTCCATTTTGAACGATGGTACTCTGAGAAATTTGTTTAGGATCTTTAGATCCAAAATTGGTCTGAATGTTCCCTCTTTTTTGGGAACTATGAACAGATTGGAATAAAATCCCATTCCTTGTTCTCTTATTGGAACTGAATGTATCACTCCCATCTTTAACAGGTCTTCTACACAATGTAAGAATGCCTGTCTCTTTATTTGGTTTGAAGATAATTGAGACCTGTGGAACCTTCCCCTTGGGGGTAGTTCCTTGAATTCCAGGAGATAACCTTGAGAAACTATTTCTAGCACCCAAGGATCCTGAACATCTCTTGCCCAAGCCTGAGCAAAGAGAGAAAGTCTGCCCCCCACTAGATCCGGTCCCGGATCGGGGGCTATCCCTTCATGCTGTTTTGGTAGCAGTGGTAGGCTTCTTGGCCTGCTTACCCTTGTTCCAGCCTTGCATTGGTTTCCAGGCTGGTTTGGGTTGTGAAGTATTACCCTCTTGCTTAGAGGATACAGAATTAGAGACTGGTCCGTTTCTGCGAAAGGGACGAAAATGAGGCTTATTATTAGCCTTAAAAGACCTATCCTGTGGGAGGGCGTGGCCCTTTCCCCCAGTGATGTCTGAAATAATCTCTTTCAAATCAGGTCCAAATAATGTTTTACCTTTGAAAGGAATGTTAAGCAATTTTGTCTTGGAAGACACATCCGCTGACCAAGACTTTAGCCAAAGCACTCTGCGCGCCACGACAGCAAACCCTGAATTTTTCGCTGCTAATCTAGCTAATTGCAAAGCGGCATCTAAAACAAAAGAGTTAGCCAATTTAAGTGCTTGAACTCTGTCCATAACCTCCTCATACGAAGATTCTTTACTGAGCGATTTTTCTAGTTCCTCGAACCAGAAACACGCTGCCGTAGTGACAGGAACAATGCATGAAATTGGTTGTAGAAGGTAACCTTGCTGTACAAAAATCTTTTTAAGCAAACCCTCTAATTTCTTATCCATAGGATCTTTGAAAGCACAACTATCTTCGATAGGAATAGTAGTGCGTTTGTTTAGAGTAGAAACCGCCCCCTCGACCTTGGGGACTGTCTGCCATAAGTCCTTTCTGGGGTCGACTATAGGAAATAATTTCTTAAATATAGGGGGGGGAACAAAAGGTATGCCGGGCCTTTCCCACTCTTTATTTACTATGTCCGCCACCCGCTTGGGTATAGGAAAAGCGTCGGGGGGCACCGGAACCTCTAGGAACTTGTCCATCTTACATAATTTCTCTGGAATGACCAAATTGTCACAATCATCCAGAGTAGATAACACCTCCTTAAGCAGTGCGCGGAGATGTTCTAATTTAAATTTAAATGTCACAACATCAGGTTCAGCTTGATGAGAAATTTTTCCTGAATCTGAAATTTCTCCATCAGACAAAACCTCCCTCATGGCCCCTTGAGATTGGTGTGAGGGTATGTCAGAACAGTTATCATCAGCGTCCTCTTGCTCTTCAGTGTTTAAAACAGAGCAATCGCGCTTTCTCTGATAAGTAGGCATTTTGGATAAAAGATTTGCTATGGAGTTATCCATTACAGCCGTTAATTGTTGCATGGTAATAAGTATTGGCGCACTAGATGTACTAGGGGCCTCCTGTGTGGGCATAACTGGTGTAGACACAGTAGGGGATGATGTAGTATCATGTTTACTCCCCTCATTTGAGGAATCATCTTGGGCAATATCATTATCTGTTGCATTACTGTCCTTACTTTGTTTGGACACTATGGCACAATTATCACATAAATTTAAATGGGGAGACACATTGGCTTTCATACATATAGAACATAGCTTATCTGATGGTACAGACATGTTAAACAGGCTTAAACTTGTCAACAAAGCACAAAAAACGTTTTAAAATAAAACCGTTACTGTCACTTTAAATTTCAAACTGAAAACACTTTATTACTGAATATGTGAAAAAGTATGAAGGAATTGTTCAAAATTCACCAAAATTTCACCACAGTGTCTTAAAGCATTAAAAGTATTGCACACCAAATTTCAGAGCTTTAACCCTTAAATTAACGGAACCGGAGCCGTTTTTACATTTAACCCCTATACAGTCCCAGAATGAGGCTCTGTCTATAACTAGAAAGGCCCCCATCTGAAAAAGGAGTCCAACACAGTGCCTGCCGTTTTTCTAAACGTTCCCCAAGATTATAATACCAATATTTAGTTAGAATCTGCATAATATGCCTAGTAAAGCAATTGTTTTAGCCCAGAAAAATGTCTACCAGTTTTTAAGCCCTTTTTGAAGCCCTTTATTCTTTTATGTTTAACTAAGAAAATGGCTTACCGGTCCCCATGAGGGGAAATGACAGCCTTCCAGCATTACATGGTCTTGTTAGAAATATGGCTAGTCATACCTTAAGCAGAAAAGACTGCTAACTGTTTCCCCCAACTGAAGTTACTTCATCTCAACAGTCCTGTGTGGAAACAGCAATCGATTTTAGTTACTGTCTGCTAAAATCATCTTCCTCTTACAAACAGAAATCTTCATCCTTTTCTGTTTCAGAGTAAATAGTACATACCAGCACTATTTTAAAATAACAAACACTTGATAGAAGAATAAAACTACATTTAAACACCAAAAAACTCTTAACCATCTCCGTGGAGATGTTGCCTGTGCAACGGCAAAGAGAATGACTGGGGTACCCAGCGAAAATTTGTTTTAGAATAAATAATGAAAATGTGACCCTAAAATCACCCCAGGAAGCAAGGGATTTTATCAGTACCCTTTAGTTGTATATGTTAAGATGGTTATGGTGGGGTTGTACTTTTCTTTGTTTTTTTATAGCTGTTCTTCCTAAGCAATATAAATTAGATAAAATGTATTGTGGAAGGTGTTGTGCTAGGATGAAACTAGAAGCTAGATTATGCCGGACCTTGGATGAGTTATCATTAAGAGGGATATATATAAAACTAGAAGATACATGTTGGAAATGTTTAAATGAGAGTGTTTGTATGTTATGTGTGTTTACTGTTTCTTTTTCCCCCTTTGTTTTTTTTTTGTTGTTTTTTTTCCCTGTTCGAGATGGCGTGGTACGGGTAGAAAGACACAGGAGATAGAATGCTTAACATAGTATCATGGAACGTGGGGGGAATAACCTCCCCGACTAAAAGGTCTTTAATTTTAAAAACACTAAGAAAAAAGAACCCAGACATCGCTTTATTACAGGAGACCCATCTACAAGAGGCAGAGATGGCTAAGCTTAAAAGTAAATGGGTAGGAGAAGTAATAGCCGCCCCTGGGCCTAAACGTAAGAGAGGAGTAGCGATCTTAGTTTCCAAAAAGCTTGATTGCAAAATCTTAGTTAAAGAACGGGATACGGGGGGGAGATTTATTATAATTGAAGTAGAATATGGTGATACTGTAATAATTATTTGTAATGTCTACGGCCCTAATGAGTTAGACCCAAAATTTTGGGACACCATGTATATAAAGCTCGCTCCATACCTGAATGGGAACCTAATTGTCGCAGGGGATTTCAACATGACAACGACGCCAGTGATAGATAGAACCAGACTTGGTAAGCAGGCGGTAGGTAGGAAAGCGGAAGAAAGACTATTTGGGTCTTTCCGTAATAAATTAAACCTCCATGACATATGGCGAATTAAGAATCCAGATGTCAGAGAGTTTTCGTGTGTATCTAAAACTCATAAGGTAATGTCCCGTATAGACTTATTTCTTATTAACGATTCCATGCTGTCTTTAGATTTAAATCCAATAATAGAGGACATAATTATTTCTGACCACGCAATAATTGGTTTAAGTTTGGATCATATTAGACACCGGAAGGGGGGAGTTAATAACTTTTTTTTCCCAAAACACCTTATACTAGATATGGAGTTTAATAGATTCCTAATCCATAAATGGAATCAATATAAAATAGATAATGAAGATTACTACAAGAAGATAGAGGTTTTTTGGGAAGCTGCTAAAGCAGTCCTACGGGGTGAAATAAAAGCATATCTGGTCAAATGGAAAAGAAAATCTCGGGAGCAGGATATTCAATTGGCAAATCAATTAAAAAACAGAATTTATGTTTACCTGATAAATTACTTTCTCCAACCGTGTGTCCGGTCCACGGCGTCATCCTTACTTGTGGGATATTCTCTTCCCCAACAGGAAATGGCAAAGAGCCCAGCAAAGCTGGTCACATGATCCCTCCTAGGCTCCGCCTTCCCCAGTCATTCGACCGACGTAAAGGAGGAATATTTGCATAGGAGAAATCAAATGATACCGTGGTGACTGTAGTTAGAGAAAATAAATCATCAGACCTGATTAAAAAACCAGGGCGGGCCGTGGACCGGACACACCGTTGGAGAAAGTAATTTATCAGGTAAACATAAATTCTGTTTTCTCCAACATAGGTGTGTCCGGTCCACGGCGTCATCCTTACTTGTGGGAACCAATACCAAAGCTTTAGGACACGGATGATGGGAGGGAGCAAATCAGGTCACCTAGATGGAAGGCACCACGGCTTGCAAAACCTTTCTCCCAAAAATAGCCTCAGAAGAAGCAAAAGTATCAAATTTGTAAAATTTGGTAAAAGTGTGCAGTGAAGACCAAGTCGCTGCCTTACATATCTGATCAACAGAAGCCTCGTTCTTGAAGGCCCATGTGGAAGCCACGGCCCTAGTGGAATGAGCTGTGATTCTTTCAGGAGGCTGCCGTCCGGCAGTCTCATAAGCCAATCTGATAATGCTTTTAAGCCAAAAAGAGAGAGAGGTAGAAGTTGCTTTTTGACCTCTCCTTTTACCAGAATAAACAACAAACAAGGAAGATGTTTGTCTGAAATCCTTTGTAGCCTCTAAATAGATTTTTAGAGCACGAACTACATCCAAATTGTGCAACAAACGTTCCTTCTTTGAAACTGGATTCGGACACAAAGAAGGCACGACTATCTCCTGGTTAATATTTTTGTTAGAAACAACTTTCGGAAGAAAACCAGGTTTAGTACGCAAAACCACCTTATCTGCATGGAACACCAGATAAGGAGGAGAACACTGCAGAGCAGATAACTCTGAAACTCTTCTAGCAGAAGAAATTGCAACCAAAAACAAAACTTTCCAAGATAATAACTTGATATCAACGGAATGTAGGGGTTCAAACGGAACCCCCTGAAGAACTGAAAGAACTAAATTGAGACTCCAAGGAGGAGTCAAAGGTTTGTAAACAGGCTTGATTCTAACCAGAGCCTGAACAAAAGCTTGAACATCTGGCACAGCCGCCAGCTTTTTGTGAAGTAAAACAGATAAAGCAGAAATCTGTCCCTTCAAAGAACTTGCAGATAATCCTTTCTCCAAACTTTCTTGAAGAAAGGATAGAATCTTAGGAATTTTTATCTTGTTCCATGGGAATCCTTTAGATTCACACCAACAGATATATTTTTTCCATATTTTATGGTAGATTTTTCTAGTTACAGTTCGGATGTTCGAACGGACCTTGAACAAGAAGGTCCTGTCTCAAAGGTAGCTTCCATGGTGGAGCCGATGACATATTCACCAGATCTGCATACCAAGTCCTGCGTGGCCACGCAGGAGCTATCAAGATCACCGATACCCTCTCCTGTTTGATCCTGGCTACCAGCCTGGGAATGAGAGGAAACGGTGGGAACACATAAGCTAGGTTGAAGCTCCAAGGTGCTACTAGTGCATCCACTAGAGTCGCCTTGGGATCCCTGGATCTGGACCCTTAGCAAGGAACCTTGAAGTTCTGACGAGACGCCATCAGATCCATGTCTGGAATGCCCCACAATTGAATTATTTGGGCAAAGATTTCCGGATGGAGTTCCCACTCCCCCGGATGAAATGTCTGACGACTCAGAAAATCCGCTTCCCAATTTTCCACTCCTGGGATGTGGATTGCAGACAAGTGGCAGGAGTGAGTCTCCGCCCATTGAATTATTTTGGTCACTTCTTCCATCGCCAGGGAACTCCTTGTTCCCCCCTGATGGTTGATATACGCAACAGTCGTCATGTTGTCTGATTGAAACCGTATGAATTTGGCCTTTGCTAGCTGAGGCCAAGCCTTTAGAGCATTGAATATCGCTCTCAGTTCCAGAATATTTATCGGGAGAAGAGATTCTTCCCGAGACCAAAGACCTTGAGCTTTCAGGGGTTCCCAGACCGCGCCCCAGCCCACCAGACTGGCGTCGGTCGTGACAATGACCCACTCTGGTCTGCGGAAGCTCATCCCTTGTGACAGGTTGTCCAGGGTCAGCCACCAACGGAGTGAATCTCTGGTCCTCTGATCTACTTGTATCGTCGGAGACAAGTCTGTATAATCCCCATTCCACTGACTGAGCATGCACAGTTGTAATGGTCTTAGATGAATTCGCGCAAAAGGAACTATGTCCATTGCCGCGACCATCAAACCTATTACTTCCATGCACTGCGCTATGGAAGGAAGAAGAACAGAATGAAGTACTTGACAAGAGCTTAGAAGTTTTGATTTTCTGGCCTCTGTCAGAAAAATCCTCATTTCTAAGGAGTCTATTATTGTTCCCAAGAAGGGAACTCTTGTTGACGGAGATAGAGAACTTTTTTCTACGTTCACTTTCCACCCGTGAGATCTGAGAAAGGCCAGGACAATGTCCGTATGAGCCTTTGCTTGTGGTAGAGACGACGCTTGAATCAGTATGTCGTCCAAGTAAGGTACTACTGCAATGCCCCTTGGTCTTAGCACCGCTAGAAGGGACCCTAGTACCTTTGTGAAAATTCTTGGAGCAGTGGCTAATCCGAATGGAAGTGCCACAAACTGGTAATGCTTGTCCAGAAAGGTGAACCTTAGGAACCGATGATGTTCCTTGTGGATAGGAATATGTAGATACGCATCCTTTAAATCCACCGTGGTCATGAATTGACCTTCCTGGATGGTAGGAAGAATTGTCCGAATGGTTTCCATTTTGAACGATGGAACCTTGAGAAATTTGTTTAGGATCTTGAGATCTAAGATTGGTCTGAATGTTCCCTCTTTTTTGGGAACTATGAACAGATTGGAGTAGAATCTCATCCCTTGTTCTCCTAATGGAACAGGATGAATCACTCCCATTTTTAACAGGTCTTCTACACAATGTAAGAATGCCTGTCTTTTTATGTGGTCTGAAGACAATTGAGACCTGTGGAACCTCCCCCTTGGGGGTAGCTCCTTGAATTCCAGAAGATAACCTTGGGAGACTATTTCTAGCGCCCAAGGATCCAGAACATCTCTTGCCCAAGCCTGAGCGAAGAGAGAAAGTCTGCCCCCCACCAGATCCGGTCCCGGATCGGGGGCCAACATCTCATGCTGTCTTGGTAGCAGTGGCAGGTTTCTTGGCCTGCTTACCTTTGTTCCAGCCTTGCATCGGCCTCCAGGCTGGCTTGGTTTGAGAAGTATTACCCTCTTGCTTAGAGGATGTAGAACTTGAAGCTGGTCCGTTTCTGCGAAAGGGACGAAAATTTGGTTTATTTTTAGCCTTAAAAGACCTATCCTGAGGAAGGGCGTGGCCCTTACCCCCAGTGATATCTGAAATAATCTCTTTCAAGTCAGGGCCAAACAGCGTTTTCCCCTTGAAAGGTATGTTAAGCAATTTGTTCTTGGAGGACGCATCCGCTGACCAAGACTTTAGCCAAAGCGCTCTGCGCGCCACAATAGCAAACCCTGAATTTTTCGCCGCTAATCTAGCTAATTGCAAAGTGGCGTCTAAGGTAAAAGAGTTAGCCAACTTAAGTGCTTGAACTCTGCCCATAACCTCCTCATAAGAGGATGCTTGATTGAGCGACTTTTCTAGTTCCTCGAACCAGAAACACGCTGCTGTAGTGACAGGAACAATGCATGAAATTGGTTGTAGAAGGTAACCTTGCTGAACAAACATCTTTTTAAGCAAACCCTCTAATTTTTTGTCCATAGGATCTTTAAAAGCACAACTATCTTCTATAGGGATAGTGGTGCGTTTGTTTAGAGTAGAAACCGCCCCCTCGACCTTGGGGACTGTCTGCCATAAGTCCTTCCTGGGGTCGACCATAGGAAATAATTTCTTAAATATAGGGGGAGGGACAAAAGGTATGCCGGGCCTTTCCCATTCTTTATTTACAATGTCCGCCACCCGCTTGGGTATAGGAAAAGCTTCGGGGGGCACCGGGACCTCTAGGAACCTGTCCATTTTACATAATTTCTCTGGAATGACCAAATTGTCACAATCATCCAGAGTAGATAACACCTCCTTAAACAGAGCGCGGAGATGTACCAATTTAAATTTAAATGTAATAACATCAGGTTCAGCTTGTTGAGAAATTTTTCCTGAATCTGAAATTTCTCCCTCAGACAAAACCTCCCTAGCCCCTTCAGACTGGTGTAAGGGCATGTCAGAACCATTATCATCAGCGTCCTCATGCTCTTCAGTATCTAAAACAGAGCAGTCGCGCTTTCGCTGATAAGTGGGCATTTTGGCTAAAATGTTTTTAATAGAATTATCCATTACAGCCGTTAATTGTTGCATAGTAAGGAGGATTGGCGCACTAGATGTACTAGGGGCCTCCTGAGTGGGCAAGACTGGTGTAGACATAGAAGGGGATGATGCAGTACCATGCTTACTCCCCTCACTTAAGGAATCGTTTTGGGCAACATTATTATCAGTGGTATCATTGTCCCTACTTTGTTTGTCACAATTATCACATATATTTAAATGGATAGGAACCTTGGCTTCCGAACATACAGAACATCGTCTATCTGATAGTTCAGACATGTTAATAGGCATAAACTTGGTAACAAAGCACAAAAAACGTTTTAAAATAAAACCGTTACTGTCTCTTTAAATTTTAAACTGAACACACTTTTTTACTGAATATACGCAAAAGTATGAAGGAAATGTTCAAAATTCACCAAAATTTCACCACAGTGTCATAAAGCCTTAAAAGTATTGCACACCAAATTTGAAAGCTTTAACTCTTAAAATAACGGAACCGGAGCCGTTTTTACATTTAACCCCTATACAGTCCCTGGTATCTGCTTTGCTGAGACCCAACCAAGCCCAGAGGGGAATACGATACCAAATGACGCCTTCAATAAGCTTTTTCAGTGGATCTGAGCTCCTCACACATGCATCTGCATGCCTTGCTTCTCAAAAACAACTGCGCATTAGTGGCGCGAAAATGAGGCTCTGCCTATGACTAGAAAAGGCCCCCAGTGAAAAAGGTGTCCAATACAGTGCCTGTCCGTTTTTTTAACAATTTGCCAAGATTAAAATAACTCTCCTAAGTTATAAACCATTAAACATGCTTATATAGTAATCGTTTTGGCCCAGAAAAATGTCTACCAGTCTTTAAAGCCCTTGTGAAGCCCTTGTATTCTTATATTGAAAATTAAGAAAATGGCTTACCGGATCCCATAGAGAAAATGACAGCTTCCAGCATTACCAAGTCTTGTTAGAAATGTGTCATACCTCAAGCAGCCAAAGTCTGCTCACTGTTTCCCCCAACTGAAGTTAATTCCTCTCAACAGTCCTGTGTGGAAACAGCCATCGATTTTAGTAACGGTTGCTAAAATCATTTTCCTCTTACAAACAGAAATCTTCATCTCTTTTCTGTTTCAGAGTAAATAGTACATACCAGCACTATTTTAAAATAACAAACTCTTGATTGAAGAATAAAAACTACATTTAAACACCAAAAAACTCTGAGCCATCTCCGTGGAGATGTTGCCTGTGCAACGGCAAAGAGAATGACTGGGGAAGGCGGAGCCTAGGAGGGATCATGTGACCAGCTTTGCTGGGCTCTTTGCCATTTCCTGTTGGGGAAGAGAATATCCCACAAGTAAGGATGACGCCGTGGACCGGACACACCTATGTTGGAGAAAACAGTTATAAATTATATCTTAATAATCCCAATAATATGTCGTGGGCTAGTTATAATAAAGCTAAAAATGAAAGAGAGGGATTCCTAAAATTAAAAAGTATAAAACAGGATAGAAGGGCAAATGCCTTCTTCGCTAGTTACCATGGGAGGTCAGCAAAATTTCTAGCCAAAATAACCAAAGGGGGGAAAGAAGGTAGGAAAAATATTGCTAGTATTAAAAAAGGAAATATAAGTTATACAGCACCTAAGGAGATCTGTCGAATAATGTATGAGCACTATTCAGAAATATATGAGGCAGGATCCTGTAATGAAAAGGCCAAAGACCTGGAAATTCTAAAAGCTATAGAGAAGGTGAAATTAAACAAAGCTCCAGGACCGGACCAAATACCGGCTGAATTTTATTGAATACTTAAAAATGAAATAGGAGATACATTGAGAGAACTATTCAATCACTATTTTGTTAAAAATTGTCTAGAATCAAACCTTTTCTCCGCCTCCACAGTCATTCTTATACATAAAAAAGACAAAGATCCAGAAAACCCTAATGCCTACAGGCCAATATCACTTCTAAACAATGATTATAAACTTCTTACAGCAATAGTAGCAGATAGATTGAAAAAATACATTAATAATTTGATCCATACAGATCAAACGGGATTTATGCCAGGTAGGAATTCATCTAAGAATATACGGAAAGTGTTATTAGTCCTAAGCCAGTACTGGAATAAAATCAATGGTAAAACCAAATCAGGGGAGGTAGACCTGGCCCTTTAAACGCTGGATGCTGAAAAAGCATTTGATGCCATAGTATGGGAACATCTATTCACGGCATTATCCCGTTTTGGTATTACCGGTAACTTTCTCAATTTTGTTAAATTAATCTATAAAGCACCATGTTCTACGTTATTTATAAATGGGCAATTTTCCCCTAAAATTACGCTAAAGAAAGGAACCAGACAAGGGTGCCCCTTGTCCCCTTTATTGTTCAACCTCTCGATAGAACCACTAGCGGTAAGACTCAGACAAATGTTAGCTGGAATTAAGTTGGGAAATGATAACGTAATTTTATCACTATATGCAGATGACTTGTTACTTTTTTTATCTAGAACAGCACGGGATATACCAATATTATTAGAAATAATTAATGATTATGGGTCCTTTTCTGGGTATAAAATCAGAACTACTTTGGATCAGACGCCCCAAAAGATACATAGGTCAGCACCCATTTCAAGAGGTTGAACAAATAAAATATCTTGGACTATATTTAAGCTTAAATCCAGGGTTTTGGTATACTTTAAACTATCTTAAAACTTTCCAAGAAATTAGCCTACTGATGGAAAAATGGAGACCACTGCCCATCTCGATATCGGCCAAAATAATGTTGTTGAAAACATTTGTATTTCCACAGGTTATGTACATACTTCAGAACTTACCAATCCCCATTAAAAACGTAGATCTGAATAGATATGACAAAGACTGTAAAGCTTTTTTATGGAACGGAGGAAGGGTGAGACTTTCAAAAAAGATTTTATATCTTGATAAAGATTACGGAGGCTATGGTCTTCCCAATCTTAAATTATACAATCAGGTCACAATGTTAAAAATAGCAATTGATTGGATTATGGAAAAAGATTACTGCTCTTTCCTAAACATAGAGGATAACCTAATAAAGCCCTTCAAGTTAAAAGCTATCCTACACACGCCTATGGATAAAATGCCATCGTCGATATTAAATATTAAGGTGATAAGTAATGTGGTTTTAGCCTGGCAGAAGTTCTGCTCAGAGCTTAAAATTAACTTCAGGTTCTCTAAATTTCTCCCTATCCTGGGCCATCCGGAATTTGCACCAGGACTAAGTTATGGGATTTTTCATAATTGGCAAAGGAAAGGTATAGTGTATCTGGGGCAATTAATTGAGGAAGAGTCAGGGTTATTCAAATCTTTTATACAGATACAGGAAGAATTTGATATCCCAAAACATCACCTCTTTGCGTTCTTACAGGTTAGACATTTCTACAATTTCTCACTTCAGAAGTTTGCTGGTAATCTTCAGCTAGGGATAATAGGAAGTGGTATTCAGATGTACCGCGCAGGGTATCATTCCATATCAATTTGGTATGGAATGATAATGAAAAATCTGGGTAAGGGTCATCTCGATTCTCTGCATACCAGATGGTTAAAATTAATCCCAGAGCTAGTAGATAAGAATGTCAACCAGAGTATTGCTGTGGTTGGCTATAAGTTTACCTCCTGGAAAGAATCACACAGTTATTTGATAAATCTGGCATATATTACTCCAACTCGTCTAGGTAAATGGGACAAGAAGTGTAAAGGGAATTGCTTTCACTGCTTGGCTCCACAGGCCGATATACTCCATTGTGTATGGCGTTGTCCGAAAATATATCAATTTTGGGAGAAGATATCATTTTGGTTAAATAGGGTTGTGAGCCAAGTGGTGATTTTTACACCAGTGAGTATCTTCTTTTTTATATTTGATAAGCGTTTTACAACAGAAGAATATGCGTTAATTACTACGGCCATACAAATTGCGCGGTTACTAATTTTTCGCTATTGGAAAGCTAAGAAATATCCAACTATAGCCGAATTTGGTCAAAAAATTATTGATCAATTAATCATAGAGCAGATGAACTTGGAGCCCAATAATGAAAGAAATGCCAGGAGGTTTTATTTAAAATGGAAGAATGTCATTAGATTACAACCAGTGGAGCTACAAGTAGAAATTTTGGGTCCCCTGCGAGAATCAGGTTTTGTATTTTTAGAAGAGTTATAAAATGTAGGATAGGTCCAGTCACGTTGCCAGTGAGGAATAAATAATATCCTAAGTTGGTAAGGGCTTACTCCTTTTCCCTTCCCCTTCCAGCTGTTTTTTTTTTTTTTTCTTTTTTTTTGTCTTTGTCTTGTCTTGTCCTGTTTTGTTTTGTCTTGTCTGGTCTTGTTTTGTCTCGTCTTGTCTTGTCTTGTTTTGTTTTGTTATGTTGTGTTTGGTTTTGTTCTGTTATATAGGATAAAAAGTGGCAATTTTGGTACTTAGAGTATTTTGATTTGGTCTACGAGATAAGAGATGACTATTTTTTTTGCAATAGTTTGAGTAGTTCAGACAAGTATGTTAGTAAGAAAACATTATTTGGTTATCCATGATTTAGAACCTGTAAATGTGATATAGATATTCTTGCTTTGTATTTTGGTTCTTTATTGTTTTTGCCTGTCTGACTTCAATATTTTTGTTTTTTTCTGTTCAGTACCATGAATTGGCATGTCAATAAAAAGTTAAATAAAAAATAAAAAAAAAAAGGCACTGCAAAGCCGAGAGTTCAGAAACTCTCTGAGCAGAAGAAATAGCAATAAGAAACAAAATCTTCCAAGATAACAGCTTAATATCTATGGAATGCATTGGCTCAAGTGGAGCCTGCTGCAAAAGTCTAAGAACTCGATTAAGGCTCCAAGGAGGAGCAACCGGTTTAAACACAGGCCTGATTCTGACCAGGGCCTGACAAAAAAAATTGAACATCTGGCACATCCGCCAGACGCTTGTGTAAAAGAATAGATAATGCAGAAATCTGACCATTCAGAGAACTGACTGACAACCCTTTCTCCAGGCCTTCCTGGAGAAAAGACAAAATTCTAGGAATCCTGACCCTACTCCAAGAGTAGCCCTTCGATTCACATCAATAAAAGGTATTTACGCCATACCTTATGGTAAATTTTACGAGTAACAGGCTTGCGAGCCTGGAGCATGGTATCAATAACTGATTCAGAAAACCCATGCTTAGCCAGAACTAATGGGTTCAATCCCCAACCAGTCAGCTTCAGAGAAACGAGATTTGAATGGATGAAAGGACCCTGAGTTAGAAGGTCCTTCCTCAGAGGTAACCTCCAAGGAGGAAGGGATGACATCTTCACAAGGTCTGCATACCAGATCCTGCAAGGCCAAGCAGGAGCTATTATAATTACAGACGCTCTCTCCTGTTTGATATGAGCAATGACTCGTGGAAGGCGCGCGAGCGGAGGAAACAGGTATGCTAGACCGAATTCCCAAGGGACCGTCAGAGCATCTGTCAGAGCTCTTGACCTTGAACCGTACCTTGGAAGCTTGGCTTTCTGACAAGACGTCATCAGATCTAACTCCGGCACCCCCCACTTGAGGGTTAGCATGGAGAACACCTCCGGATGGAGAGCCCACTCCCCAGGATGAAATGTCTGTCTGCTCAGAAAATCCGCCTACCAGTTGTCCACTCCTGGAATGTGGATAGCAGATAGAAAACAATTGTGAGCTTCCGCCCACTGAATAATCCATGCTACCTCCTTCATGGCTAAGGAACTCCGAGTTCCCCCCTGGTGGTTGATGTAAGCCACTGAGGTGATGTTGTCCAATTGGAACTTGATAAACTGGGATAAGAACAATTGAGGCCAAGCTATCAAAGTATTGTAGATTGCTCTTAACTCCAAGATGTTTATGGGGAGAACAGACTCCTCCCGGGACCATAGGCCCTGAGCCTTTACCAAGTCCAAAACTGCTCCCCAGCCTAGAAGGCTGGAATCCATGGTCACAATCACCCAGGAAGGTCTCCAGAAGCATGTGCCCTGAGACAGATGATCCTGAGAAATCCACCACGAGAGAGAATCTCTTGTCAACTGGTCCAGATCTATCCTCTGAGACAGATCTAAATGATGTCCGTTCCATTGTCTGAGCATGCATACTTGCAGAGCTCTCAAATGGAATCTAGCAAAGGGAATGATGTCCATGGAAGCGACCATCAGACCAATTACCTCCATATACACTGAGCCACTGATGGCCGAACAGTAGAGAGAGGCAAGATGAGAGAAGCTTGGATTTTCTGACCTCCGTCAAAAAAATCATTATAGATAGGGAATCTATGATGGTCCCTAAGAAACAGACTCTTGTAGCTGGAACAAGGGAACTCTCTGTATGAGAGTTTGCTTGTTGAAAAGATGGTGCCTGAAGCAATATGTCATCCAGATAAGGCGCCACCGCAATTCCCTAAGACCTGACAACTGCCAAGAGAGCCCCCAGAACCTTTGAGAAAATTCTGTGAGCTGTGGCAAGTCCAAAAGGAAGAGCAATAAACTGAAAGTGCATGTCTAGAAAAGCAAATATCAGGAACTGGTGATGATCCCTGTGGATAGTAACATGAAGATATGCATCCTTCAGGTCTATGGTCGTCATGAACTGACCTTCTTGGACCAAGGGAAGAATGGAACGAATGGTTTCCATTTTGAAAGAAGGAATTCTGAGAAACTTGTTAAAACACTTTAGATCTAAAATAGGTCATAAAGTTCCCTCTTTTTTGGGAAATACAAACAGGTTTGAATAAAATCCCAGACCTTGTTCTCTTACTGGAACTGGAACAATCACTCCCAGGGAGGAAAGGTCCTGAACACACTGTAAGAATGCCTCTCTTTTTACCTGATCCGCAGATAACCTTGAGAAGAGAAATCTGCCATTGGGAGGACGAGATTTAAATTCTATTTTGTAACCCTGAGATACTATGTCCACAGCCCAAGGATCTGGGACATCTCATATCCACGCTTGACAAAAAAGGGAAAGTCTGCCCTCCACCTGAGCCAATCCCAGACCGGGGGCAGATCCTTCATGCTAACTTAGTCTCAGCTGAGGGTTTCTTTGATGGCTTCCCCTTGTTCCAAGACTGATTGGGTCTCCAAGAAGACTTGGACTGCTCCTGCTTAGAGGAGGGAGAGGAAGGCTTTGGACCTTTGAAGTTATGAAAGGAACAAAAATTACTTTGGACATCCTTTAGGTCTATTCTCCTTTTCTTGTGGTAGGAAAGACCCCTTTCCACCCGTAATTTCAGAAATTAGTTCTGCCAGACCAGGACCAAACAAGGTCTTACCTTTATAAGGTAGCGACAGAAGCTTGGACTTGGAGGTAACATCAGCTGACCAAGATTTTAGTCACAGAGCCCTACGGGCTAGAACAGTGAAGCCAGACATCTTGGCTCCCAGTCTAATAACTTGCATGTTATCATCAGAGATAAAGGAGTTAGCTAGTTTGAGAGCCGTAATCCTATCTTGTATCTCTTCTAAAATCAATTCAGACAAAGCATTGCACCAATAAGATGTTGCACTAGCTACTGTGGCAATACAAACTGCAGGTTGCCATTGAAGACCTTAATGAACATACATCTTCTTCAAATAAGCCTGCAGCTTTTTGTCCATAGGATCCTTAAAGGAACAGCTATCCTCAATAGGGATCGTAGTTCTCTTAGCCATGGTAGAAATAGCCCCTTCTACCTTAGGCACCGTGCACCATAAATCTCTAATGGAGTCAGCAACAGGAAACATCTTTTTAAAAAGACGGGAGACAGGGATAAAGGTATCCCTGGTCTCTCCCATTCCTGTCTAATAATCTGTGTCACACGGTCTAGAATAGGAAACACTTTCACAGAGGAAGGAACATCATAGTATTTGTTAAGCTTACTAGATTTCTTAGGGTTGACAGCAACAGGAGAGTCAGAGTCGTCAAAAGTAGCCAGTACCTCCTTTAATAGTAAACAAAGGTGTTCAAGCTTAAATCTGAAGTTTACTTCTTTAGCATCAGACAAAGGAATTATACTGTCCGAATCTGAGATTTCATCCTCAGAGGCTACTGAGGTATCCTCCTCATCAGACTTATGACGGCGGGCAACCTAGCTGCAGACGGGACAGACACCTTACACTCTGAAATTTTTTAGATTTCCTCTTGCGCTTCCCCATCATGGGAAAAGCAGATAAAACCGCTGATACAGCAGAGGATATATCTGCAGCAAAATCTGATGGCAAATAAACTCCTCCAGGAGGCTGAGAGGAACTGCAGGGCAAAGTATATGAAGCCGTGGAGGCTTGGGTCGTTAGAAAGGAAAGCTGTGGCATTGCTTGAACAGCATCATCCTAAGAGACATTAGGCTCAGAAACAAAAAGTTTATCTTTACATTTTAAAGTCTTTTCTAAACATGAAAAACAAAATTGCATAGGTAACACAATTTGGGTCTCAAGACACAATAAACTTTTATCCATAGGAGCAGACTCCTGTTCCATGTCCATAGGTAAAAGAATTCCCAATAATTAAAGGAATGACTGATATATGAAAATGACACTGTCACTTTAAGAGAAAAAACTTTTTAATCTCCTCAGAACAATATTCAAAACAAATAAAAAGGTTCCTGTACACCTCTGGCAGACTGAGGTTCCCTACCTTAACCTTCAATTCCCAAATTGTTAGGCAAGCAGCTGTACAACAATTGAAAAAATGATCCGACGCCAAGAAGCTGTCCAAAATGACGCGGTCCGCTCAGGAACTCAGTCGGATGAGGGAGGAGTCCGAAATGACGCCGCTCTGCTCAGGAACTCAGTCGGGTGAGGCAGGGGTCACATGACTGGCAAAAAAAGAAACTGCGCAGCAATAACTAAAAGTGCGCATTTCTAGCAGCAACTGCCTAGTAAAAACGTTATACAACAAAGTAGAGCCCAACAATCACATTTCGTAATAAATAAAAGTCCCAATAAACTGAAATTTATATATAGAAAGCCTCAGAGAATACATCCCATAACCGCATGGAAAGTTAACCCCTTAAGTCTCCACACATACATTAAGTGCCTGCACCCTGCACAAATACATTTTTCCTAAAGGATTAATTATGTTCCAATAATTACAGCAGTTAAATCTTCTCAATAGATTTATTATACGTATAGTTGGGTGGGTGCTTACCATTGTATATTTTCTATTTACCTTGATAGCTGCGTATTGGACTTCCCTCTCTGGGTCCAAGATTTTTTTTTTTCATGGCCCAAAATTGGTTTGTTAGGCTTCAAAACCCTCAGTTTTTCCTATTGATCTTTGAATACAAGGTTAGAGGCCCAAAAGCAACCTCTATATTTAAGAAGGGGATGTCAGTTACTTACAACTTTAAGTATTTAAAGGGCTAGCTTTCTTATAAAATGTAAAACTTGATTATTTTCTGATGTATTCATTTATAGATATCTATAGTATAGTATGTTTGTTTTATTCTGTATATCACCATGTAGAGATTACTGCAGTTTTAGTACATTCTATTGCATTTTACATTTACAATTTGTCTTTCTGCAGATAGAGATCTGGTACTTGATGCCTTTTGATCTACATGAATTAATCGTTCATCATAATGTTATAGTTCTTAACAATCTTAGCGATAGATATAATTTCAAAATGCTGTATACAATCATTTTGTTGACTGATGGTAGTTGATATACGGCGATTTTGTAAATCAATGACCATCAATAAAAATGATATTAAATAAAAAAAAAAAAACATATCTTAGGGAAATGACACTGTGTTGTTGGAATGAGTAAACCACTGAGGTATTATGATCAAAGCCATCCAAACACCTTCAATACATATAATAATGCATAATAATTGTGTACCATATACCATTACTCACTGTATAGGCTTTACTTTTGCTACTTAGGATCTTGGAAATGCCAAAGTCTCCAATCTTGACAATTAACTGATGCTTGTCCAGAAGGATATTCTGAGTCTTTAAGTCTCGGTGAAGAATAAGCTTGGTATGGACATGATGGAGGGCCAGGAGGATCTGGACAAAGAAGTGTAGAATGGTGTCCTCATCAAGAAGAGAATTACATCGTTTCTGAATGTACTCTGCCAGTGTACCCCCTAAAACGCAAGCACAATATCTATTTAGAAAGCATGGGCATCTCAAGGATTTCATCAGTCATGCAGTAGTATACATTTCATACTGGTTCTGAAGAAAATTAAACTAGCAGTTGTATGTAGACATAAATCTTATTTTTTATATGTTGGTATTACCAACAGCATTTTCCACATAAAGGCATATACAAAGTAAGTTTACTAGTCATATATTAAGACATACCATGACTGATCGAAGATACGTTTATCACTGCTACTAAATTCCCTAATAATCAGACTAATTTGTAGATTCTGCAGTTACAAAACATTTATTTAAATTAGCATCTTCAGAAATGGATTAATTGAAAAACTAAATATCTCAAATTAATTTTTAATTGAAGCAATAGAACCTCATATCATATGAGCTAGACCTAATTTGATAAACACGTTCTGGTTTAGGTAAGCACTACTTTATTTGTTGAGAGCAAAAAAATGAGAACTTACATTATGGAAATGTTTATTTAGTTTGAAAGTAATTTAAAATATGCTATGATTTATGTTATAGAAAATCCATCTAATTTGTCTTAGTCCTACAAGCACATTAAATAAATTTAACTGTAATTTCTTGAAAACATTCTCATCATTAGACCAACAGCCCCTATAGACAAATAATAAAGAGGCGCCACAACATGTGAACCATATAGGTGTGCTGTCCTTTTTGTGAGTACATATCTTTTTCATTTGTTCCACACAGAGTTCTGTTGCTGTTCACACAATGTGGTGCCTCCTTATTATTTCTCTACATAGGGCTGTTGGCGTATGGAGTTTGTGTGTTTGGAAGAATGAGTGAAGCTGCCAATCAAGATTGTGGACTGTTTCTCTCTTAAAGATTTGTTAAAGACTTATTCCATTTCTTTCCTAAGATATGGTGAGTCCACGGCTTGAGTAATTACTGTTGGGAATATCACTTCTGGCCAGCAGGAGGAGGCAAAGAGCACCACAGTTAAACTGCTAAGTATCACTCCCTTACCCACAACCCCCAGTCATTCTCTTTGCCTTCGGTGCATGGAGGAGGTGAAGTTTAGGTGTCTGTAGAAAAATTTTGATTTCATCTACAAGCAAGTTTTGGGGTATAGCCGTATTCCCCGTCATTCCTTGCAGTCGGGTAGTGATGGCTTTAAAGCAGTTAGGAACTTGTAAAGAGGTACTTACTGCGATTTCCTAACAATTGTTGCCCTAGTTTAGAAAGCCAGAGTTGGCTACTCTGTTCTTTCTTTTTTAAAGGTCTCTGTGAGGAACTGTGTCCTCTCATACCTTGTAACTGTCTACATGCCGGACAGCAGAGCAGGTAAGGGCTTTTTTTCCAGTTGGGGAGACCATGCACTTAACAAATTAAAAGATATTGCTTTTTATTGGGACATAGATAATCCTGTTGTATGGGTTACACTGGGACATAAAGCAGGCACTGTAGCATGTGTGAGACTAACATTTAAACTCTTTTAAACAGAAAGGGTAAAAATGTTTTTACTAGGCTTTATTTTCTGACACATATTTATTTGATAAAACAATAAGTTTAAACTGAAAGTAAGGCTGAATTTACTATTTCAGCAGCTTATTCATTTCCCCTTTGCTTTAAAATAAAACGATGCAACATTTTAAACTGTCAGGTTTGAAAAACTGTTATTTCTGGTACTCAGTGTACCAGGAAGTAGTGCCTCTCTGTGTCGCAGCAGTCATTTGAGCTCGGCAGTTGTGGTCACATGACCGGCTTTACTTCATAACGTTTCTGAGGAAAAAGTTGTTTTTTTCCATATCTAATCCAGTCTTAAAGGGACAGTTCACCCAAAAACTTTCTCCCCTTTAAATTATTCCCAATGATCCTTTTTATCTGCTAGAGTGTATTAAATTGGTTGCAAGTAGCTCCTTTACTCATATTTCAGCATTTGAAATAGCTGATTTAGCTTGTGGTTTCCCAACCTATACTGAAAGTTTTGATACTGGCGTATATGCTATTGACAAGCCTAAGTAAACACAGCCAGCAGAAGAGATTACACCCTCAGTGGGGGCATGATAGTTAAGTAATAAAATTATAATTTTCCATTGTTCTCTCTATGTATTGAGCTTTGGTGTTCCAGACAAATATAAGATAAGGTAAGCAAGTCTGTGTAAATGAAAGTGATAACATAATGAGATCTGATATTACCTGAAGCTCAACCCATTGTAATAGGCTGTGGTTTCAAAGCACAAAACCAGCTACTTCAGATACACAAATAAACCCGAAAATGCAATTTCTCAAATATTTTATACTCTGCAGTTGATATAACAAGTCATTTAAAATACATTTATGGAAAAACAATTTTACAGTGTACTGTCCCTTTAACTGGTAGTGGTAAGGCACCTCAGTAATTGAGGTGTGGGGTTGTCTGAGGGGTATTTTAGAAGTTTATTTGATGTTTATTAAATGTTTAACTTTTCTCAAATAATTTTAGCTGGGGATTGATTCTAATTTGGGATAAAATTTAACGTGTATTTTTTCCTTGGCTTATTTTAATTGAATATTAAAATCTTTGAAACTTATCTGTATTTATCTGTAGTTTGTTTACTGTTTCACAACATGTCTGATATGGA
This sequence comes from Bombina bombina, assembly GCF_027579735.1. NCBI lineage: Eukaryota > Metazoa > Chordata > Amphibia > Anura > Bombinatoridae > Bombina > Bombina bombina. Next base: position 230,944,128 of record NC_069501.1, read on the forward strand.
GCAAGAACCTGCTCTCATGAATTCATGCTTATTATGTTTAGATGCACAAATTGCAATTTTGTTCTTCATGTGTCAAGAAAACCTTGCAAAATAAAGGTACAATTTTTGAGCCTAATGTCTCTCAGGATGATGCTGTTAAAATAATACCTCAGCTTTCTCCTGCTACGTCCCAAGCCTCAATGGCATCACAAGCAGTGCCCTGCAGTTCCTCTATAACTCCTAGTGGAGTTTATTTAAAAGCAGAAATTACTGCCCAGTTATCTTCAGCAGTATCTGCGGCATTAGCTGCCATTCCCAGATTACAGGGAAAACGCAAGAGGAAATCTAGAAATTCTGAAAGTAAGGTGCCTGTCCTCAGTTCTGCTTCCCAAGTTGCCCTTTCTCATAAGTCTGATGCGGAAGATACATCGGGACTTTCTGAGGGTAAAATCTCAGATTCGGACAGTATAATTCCTTCTTCTGACACTGAGGTGGTATCCTTCAGATTTAAGCTTGAACACATTTGTGTATTGTTAAAGGAGGTTTTAGCTACTTTAGATGACTCCGATACCCCTTGATGAACCTTCCACTTCGGAGGTTTTTCCTGTGCCAGACCGTGCTAGGGATATTATCTCACAGGATAGTTTCCCATTTTTAAGAAAATGTTTCCTGTCGAGGACTCCTTTAAAGACCCTTGGTATACTGTACCCAAATTTGAAGGGGCCATTTCCACTCTGGCTAAGAGAACCACTATTCCTATTGAGGATAGCTGCTCTTTAAAGGATCCGATGGACAAGAAGCTTATTTGAAAAAGATTTATGTTCATCAAGGTCTCCAAAGGAAACCTGCCACCGTGACTAGTGCAGCATCTTATTGGTTCAATGACTTGTAGAGACTTCCTTGGATGAAACTCAAGATAGGATTAAAGCTCTTAAGTTGGACAATTCCTTTATTTCAGATGCTATTTTACAGGTTGTTAGAATAGGAGCAAAAACTTCTACTTTCGCTGTCCTAGTCCGCAGGGCGATATGGTTGAAATCCTGGTCTAAAGTCAAGCTTCTGGCTATTCCTTACAAGGGCAAAACATTGTTTGGACCCGGTTTGGCAGAAATTATCTCTGATATTACGGGTGGAAAAGGGTCTTTTCTACCTCAAGATAAGAAGAATCAGCCTAAAGGACGTCAGAGTAATTTTCGTTCCTTTCGTAACTTCAGAGGAAAGCCTTCCCCTTCTTCTTCCAAGCAGGAACAATCCAAGTCTTCTTAGAAACCCAATCAGTCTTGGAACAAGGGGAAACAATCAAAGAAACCCGCAGCTGATTCCAAATCAGCATGAAGGGTTTGTTCCCGATCCGGGATCGGATCAGGTGGGGGGCAGACTCTCTCAGTTCTCTCAAGCCTGGATATGAGATGTCCCACATCCCTGGACTGTGGACATAGTATCCCAGGGTTATAAATTGGAATTCAAGACTTTTCCTCCCAGAGGCTGATTCCATCTCTCAAGATTATGTGCAGACCAGATAAAGAGAGAGGCGTTCTTGAAATGTATACAACATCTTTCCTCCCTGGGAGTGATAGTTCAAGTTCCAATGCAGGAACAGGGTCTCAGGTTCTACTCCAACCTATTTGTGGTTCCCAAAAAAGAGGGAACTTTCCGTCCCATTTTAGACTTGAAGTGTCTAAACAAGTTTCTCAAAGTTCCATCCTTCAAGATGGAGACTATACGCTCCATTCTTCCCTTAGTACAAGAGGATCAGTTCATGACAACCATAGACCTAAAGGATGCATATCTTCATGTTCCTATTCACAGGGACCATCACAGATTCCTGAGATTTGCCTTTCCAGTTTGTGGCCCTTCCATTTGGTCTAGCCACGGCTCCCAGAATTTTTTCAAAGGTTCTGGGGGCTCTTTTGGCAGTGATTCGCTATCGTGAAATTGCTGTGGCACCCTACCTGGACGACATATTGGTTCAGGCGCCATCTTTTCAACAAGAGAAATCTCACACAGAGATATCGTTGTCTTTTCTTCATTCCCACGGTTGGAATGTGAATCTGGAAAAAAGCTCCCTTTCGCCTGCTACAAGAGTAGTGTTCTTAGGGATCATAATAGATTCTCTATTGATGAAGATTTTTCTGACAGAGGTTATCCTTCAGTGGCTCAATGTATGGAGGTAATCGGTCTGATGGTGACTTCCATGGACATCATTCCTTTCGCTTGATTCCATTTGAGAGCTCTCCAGTTGTGCATGCTCAGACAATGGAATGGCGACCATGCGGATCTATCTCAAAGAATAGAGTTAGATCAGTCGTCAAGGGACTCTCTCCCCTGGTGGATTTCTCCGGAACATCTGTCTCAGGGCACATGCTTTCGTTGACCTACCTGGGTGATCGTGACCACGGACGCCAGCCTGCTGGGCTGGGGAGCAGTCTGGAACTCATTAAAAGCTCAGGGCCTTTAGACTAGGAAGGAGTCTGCTCTTCCCATCAACATCTTGGAGTTGATGGAGATTTACAATGCTCTATGGGCTTGGCCTCAGTTGTCCTCAGCCCAGTTTATCAGGTTCCAGTCAGACAACATAACCTCTGTGGCTTACATCAATCACCAGGGAGGAACTCAGAGTTCCTTAGCCATGAAGGAGGTTACTCGGATTCTTCAGTGGGCAGAGACCCACTATTGCTCTCTGCCATCCACATTCCAGGAGAAGACAACTGGGAAGCGGATTTTCTGAACAGACAGACTTTTCATCCCGGGGAGTGGGAACTCCATCCGGAGGTGTTTTCCAGCTTAGTCCTCAAATGGGGGGTGCCGGAGTTAGATCTGATGGCATCCCATCAGAACGCCAAGCTTCCAAGGTATGGTTCAAGGTCAAGAGATCTGCAGGCAATTCTGATAGATGCTCTGGTGGTTCCTTGGGTTTTCAGGTTGGCATACCTGTTTCCTCCGTTTGCTCTCCTTCCCCGAGTCATTGCTCGTATCAAACAGGAGAGGGCGTCTGTGATTCTAATAGACCCTGCATAGCCTCACAGGATCTGGTTTGCAGACCTAGTGGAGATGTCATCTCTCCCACCTTGGAGATTACCTCTGAAGAAGGACTTCCTAATTCAGGGACCCTTCCCTAATCCAAATCTCATTTCTCTGAAGCTGACTGCTTAGAGATTGAACGCTTAATTCTGTCTAAGCGTGGTTTTTCTGAGTTAGACATGACGTAAATATCTTTATTGGTGTGAATCCAAGGGCTTCTCTTGGAGTAGAATTAGAATTCCTAGAATTTTATCTTTTCTTCAGAAAGGCCTGGAAAAGGGATTGTCAGTCAGTACCCTGAAGGGTCAGATTTCTGCTTTATCAGTTTTACTACATAAACGTTTGGCGGATGTGCCAGATGTGCAATCTTTTTGTCAGGCCTTGATCAAAACCAGGCCTGTCTTTAATTCTGTTGTTCCTCCTTGGAGCCTTAACCTTGTTCTTAAAGTTTTACAGCTGACTCTGTTTGAGCCGTTGCATTCCATAGACATTAAGTTGTTATCTTGGAAGGTTTTGTTTCTTGTTGCTATCTCTTCTGCTCGAAAAGTCTCAGAACTCTCAGCTTTGCAGTGTGATTCCCCTTATCTTATTTTTCATGCCGATAAGGCGGTTCTTCGTACTAAGTTATGTTTCCTTCCTAAGGTTGTTTCTAATAGAAATATCAATCAGGAAATTGTTGTTCCATCTCTGTGTCCTAATCCTTCTTCTTCCAAAGAACGTCTGTTACACAATTTGGATGTTGTACGTGCTCTTAAATTGTACAGGCGACTAAGGATTTTTGCCAGTCCTCTGCCCTCTTTGTCTGTTTCTCTGGGAAATGTAAAGGTCAGAAAGCTACTGCTACTACTCTTTCTTTTTGGTTATTTAGTATAATTTGTTTGGCTTATGACACTGTTTTGTTCCTTCTCTCTGTCCTAATCTTTCTTCTCATAAGGAACGTCTGTTACACAACTTGGATGTTGTGCGTGCTCTAAAATTCTACCTACAGGCTACTAAGGATTTTCGTTAGTCTTCTACCCTGTTTGTTTGTTTCTCAGGAAAGCGTAAGGGTCAGAAGGCTACTTCTACTTCTCTTTCCCTCTGATTGAGAAGTAGGATTTGTTTTGCTTATGAGACAGCTGGACAGAAGCCTCCTGAGAGAATTACAGCTCATTCCACAAGAGCTGTTTCCTCTTCTTCCCTGGACTCACCATATCCGGAAAGAAAAAGACTTATCAGGTAAGCATACATTTTGTTTTTTTCTGTTCACTTTTTGGACATTTAATTGCTCACTTAACCAGTTTTTTTAGTTCTGTGTTATCCTTAGCAGGGATATGATTATTTAGTGCCTCTATGTTTATTTCTATTTATATAGAGATTTATTTTGAGTTTTTATTCTTCTCATTAGGCAAGAAATGAATGAGGAGTAGTTTAACTAGTAGTTAGCTAGTGAGAGAACATAATCTGACCTATAGATGTAATTTTAGATCATGCAATTTGTGAGCAAGCATTGTACAGTTTATTGAATATAAATAGTTATCTTTGTATCGAGTGTGCTACTCTAAATTATTTTTTGGTTAATAATTTGTATAACTGAACTAGTATCAAGTATAAATCTGTGTTCTAGAAGCTGTTTTTTCATTTTAATTTTTGTATTTTTTTTTTAAGTATGATAGATTGATTGCATTAAAGGGACAGTCTACGCAAAAATTGTTATTGTTTAAAAAGATAGATAATGCCTTTACTACCCATTCCCCAGCTTTGCACAACCAACATTGTTATATTAATATACTTTATAACATTTAAACCTCTAAATTTCTTCATGTTTTAAAGGCTCTATTGACAGCCTCTTAATCACATGCTTTTGTATTTGCTTTTCACAACAGGAGACTGCTAGTTCATGTGGGCCATATAGATAAAAATGTGTTCATGTCCGGGGAGTTATTAAAGAGTTAGCACAATATAGGACTGTGACAGACCCTGACTGGATATCTCCGCTGAAAGATCCTTCTTCCTCCCCGGAACCTGTAGCTGTATAGCTGGAAAGTGATTATAGCAAGTAGCCCACCCTAATAACCAGACAAGACCAGTATTAAGGTGAAACATAAACAGACTTAATTGGGAAAACCACAAAGTGTATATACACCTTCTCATCTTGATAAGAGCCTTATCTGATCCCGCCATTTCAGCCCCTCCAGACAGGCTGGCGTCTCCATAGGAGCCATAGTCACATAGAGACCCCCACAGTATCTAGGTCGCAGTTTCGTCAATAAATAATAAATACAAAGTCATGTGGTCAGGGGGCTGTCAGAAGATGCTTAGATATAAGGTAATCACAGAGGTAAAAAGTATATTAATATAACCATATTGGTTATGCAGAACTGGGGAATGGGTAATAAAGGGATTATCTATCTTTTAAACTAATTGAAATTATATTGTGACTGTCCCTTTAACTTTGTACAAAAATGTTTCAAAAGCCCTCTAATAAATGCTTTGTGAGTTGGCCAAACTTTTGAAGGATTAACAGCTGAGTATGTACGTAATAATAATAATAATAGATATAGAGGACATTTTTTTGAGAAAGGGCAGGAATTTTACAATATTTAGGTTACACTGCTTACTACATACACTTGACACATCAATCACTCTAATGTAATTTATATACCACAATTTAATCAGGTGTATAACTGCAAAGGTCATGGAGGTCCTCCGTGATTGGCTAATTATTTGAGTCTGGGAAACAAAGTGTTATCTGTCAACTTACTCTCCAGGTGTGTGACTAATTAGGATTTAAGATAAGTTCCCTAAAAGCTTTGTGAAAGGGACTCAAAATTATTCTCTCTTCCAAGATTTTTTGTTGTTAATTGGGTTATTAGATACAGTAAAATCACCTGCTAGTGTAATCTTAGGCCTATCCTACCCAGTAAGAAGCTTACTGACTTTATTAAGAGAGAATGACTGAACATCATTAGGAGCATATATATTACACAACAGAAGTGACCTGGGGCAAAAATTTAATGATACGAAATCCACCTGTATTATTATGTACTACAAAATGTGAAATTATTTATTATAAAAACTGATTAACTTGAGTCTAGAATAGCATGTCCCATGCAAATTATGTGTTAAAGTCAGGAGAATTTGGTTAATTAGTAATGTGCTGTTGTTTTCACTTAAAAACATGTTTATGGAAGATATGATATTGTTTAACAGTTAACTGCGCAGAACTGTCAATAGACGAAAGGATAAAGCAACATTCTTATAATTACTGTGAATACAAACCTCCTGAAACAATAACCTTCCTTATGTCAACAATGTGAGTCACAAGTTTCTGACCTGGATTTGCACAGGCAGTTGGTTTCGGTCCTGTTATCAGATTAAAATAAAGTAACAATGCACCACATACTGGAGAGACTTTCCACTGACAAGTGTGCTTTTGCAGGCATAAATAGAACTCATGGTTATAGAGAAATAGTCTGAGAATTTAAATAAAATGCTATCTCTTAGCCTTAGGCAATTCATTTAAGGTTTTATTTGTACACAAATCCAGTGCATTTTTCAACTATTTCACATAGGAAAAAAAATAAATCTCTGTGACAGAAATTAATAGCTATGAGTAAAACTAAAAATAGAACAGTTCATTGGCATTTGAAATGAACGTTACATTCTAAATATCAGTAGCATTTTTTATTAACGTTTGCAAACCAAGTCCATTGAAACAGTAGTTTGAGTGCGTGCACATTTCATTTCCACGCATGCTCAGGGTGCTGGTGATATCACATGACAAGTCGCCAGGGGTGCTCAGAGCATGAGCGGAGGGGCGAATGAGTATGCCTGCAACCCACTTTGCGCGTGTTAAAAGTTCTCTCTCTAGCAGCAAACAATAAAAAATTCTTTACAGCAATATTCTAAAGGTAAAAATAAATGTTTAAAAATGATTTACACATGTAATTTTAGAGACCAGCAAACAGGTTAAATACATATATCAAAAGTCCAACTCAGGAGCCACAGCATATTGCAGCTCATGGAAGGACACAGTGATTTGCTGCTACATGTATATACTATTCCTAGGTGGCTCACAGGTTATGCCTCTAAACTGTTCCTAAGCAGGACGCAAATGGTACCTCAAAAACTGTGTAACCCTAGTAAAATCATTAGACCCAGTTAAATTCACTCAACATGAATCATCTAAAGGGCCAGTTCACACAATTACCCCACCAAAGTTATCTGGATGGTTAGCAACTTAAACATCAAAAGTACTTAATATTAGCAAACATAAGAATTTGAGAATTTTAAAATTCTACCTAGTGTTTGCTATGCCCTTCTATTAGGGTGGTCCTGCATCGAGCTGCATAGCTATGCAGATCGATGCAGGACCGGCCTAATAGAAGGGTATAGCAAACACTAGGTAGGAGCACGCCCCCAGCCAATTAGAATTACGCATGCAAAGTGACTTGTGATGCACAGACAGTGCGCCCACTAGGTCCTGTGAGCGTGCACTCTATTACCAGTGAGCATTATTTCTAAACTTGTGCACACACTGTTTGCAGGTCATGGTATAGTAAATGACTGCAGCTAATATAATGTCAATCACTACTGACAGCACAGGAGGTTATGCTGCTTAGGTGCAGAATTGCCAAGCATGCTGGATACAATTCCAGCAATAACAGCATCAGAATACCTAGCAAAGCGATCCAGCAAACAAATCTCACAAGTCATGAACACGGATGAGCTTTCATTCAGCTCTGCTCCGTGTTCACACTTCTTCTGACATCACTGAGAAGCATCGCGCATGTGCAGTAGCCAATTGAAGTTCTTGAGTCTGGAGAGTATGGCTCCATAAAGAAGAATACCTTTATACCCATACAGAAAGATGTACTATGGGTAATGGATCAGTAAGTATTAAAGGGACATGAAACCCCATTTTTGTCTTTCATGATTCAGACAGAACATGCAATTTTAAACAACTTCTAATTTACTTCTATTATCTAATTTGCTTTATACTCTTGACATCCTTTGCTGAAAAGCATATCTAGATAGGCTCAGTAGCTGCTGATTGGTGGCTGCACATAGATGCATCATGTAATTGGCTCACCCATGTTCATTGCTATTGCTTCAACAAAGGATATCTAAAGAATGAAGCAAATTAGATAATAGAAGTAAATTGGAATGATGTTTAAAATTGTATTCTCTATCTGAATCATGAAAGAAAAAAATTCAGTTTAATGTCCCTTTAAATTCGGACAACAAAAATGTTATGCATTTTCAATTAAAAATAAAAAATATTTTTGAGTAAGCTGTCCCTTTTTTACCCAGAAAACAGTCTCACTACGGGGTGTATAATGCATTTTCGTATGGGAGATGCATTCATTACAAAAGTTCACAATGAAAATTGTAATTTAAAAATCCAAACAAGGGGGGGCGGAGCCAACTGCCGTGCAGAGCAGACACGTCTTAGAGAAGCTCCTCAGTAGTGTCAACTAAATAAGTTTATTTTCCAATCCAAAGCAACAATTTATACCCTGAACTACCTTCGCATATATCAGAGAAGGGACCGGGTGCACTTAGAGGTGTTTGCGAGTGGGAAGCTAGTTTTATACCGCGGATGACAAATGTGAGTAAGGCCCGGCAAATTAGCTCACACGGACATACCGGAATCTACGCAGCTCAAGCAAAAAACCTCCATGCCACTCCGGAGGGCCGGGGATCCGCTCCGGAGTCTGGTTTGGCGCTAAGCGGCGTGTGGCTGATGGTGAGGTCCTGAATGCTGGCCTGAGATACCCCTTACAGTGGACCAGATTTGTACAAGAGACCCGGACGAGAGTAAGTGTACTTTTAGATATATAACAGCCCACCCGCTAGTAGACACCAAGCCTCATACCTCTCCATACTATGGCCATAACTTTTACAGGAACATACGAGACGCTACCTCTTACCTACAGCTGTAGCCAGAGATATTTGTTTTGGCGCAAGTCGCCATTTTTCCTTCTTCACCGTTACAGCACACAGCATAGGCCTCCTGGTTGCGTGGCTACGTTATTAACACCACAACACGCTCTACAATAAAGAGCTAGGAGATACCTAATTGACTTTCCTATTCCCTCAATAAATAGTGGGATATAGTGCAAGGGAGAAATCCCTCTGTGTGCAACGGCCGCAGACTCAGTGTAGCTTTATGTGAAACGCATAGATCTGTTCTGTCCGTGCGCTCACTTATTGATAGTGGTGTTTGCTCTTTGGCATCCGGATCCTTTGAATTGTGGGCCCAATAGAACTCCATAGTTATTGTGGACAGGATTGGATTAAGGGATATCTACAACTCAATTACACCTTCTTGTGTTAAACACTAGCATACTTCACACATGATGTACTAAAGGCGCAACTTGCAGGGAGAGGGGGGACCGCAGGCCACTGGTCCCCGTTGTATTTCACTGACTCACATCTCACGCTTCACCTATTTTTTGTTCGAACCCACTACTGTTATATGTGGTCTCACTGTTTGTTCTAAACTTTATACCCATGGCGCAATCTACAAAAAGAAAGCCTAAACCAGCTGCAGGGCTTAAGAGAACAGTGGCAGATCACTTTAACTCTGTTTCACCGTCTGCACATGAAGACTCACAAGACAGCTCAACCATGTCTACATCTATGTCTGACACTGTGGCCACTACCCTTAGGGCTTTACAAGATGCTGCCCCAATAACTGTGACTCCTACTTTTATTTTAACATCTCTACAGTCCCTACTCAAGGCGCATCACTCATCCTTTCAGGCCCAAATCACTGCTTCACTGTCAGACGTAATACGTGATTTAAATTCCAATTCAGAGCGTCTGGACACTGTAGAGAGGAAACAAGAGGATTTGGTTGTAGACCAAGCTAATGTTCTCTCTTATGCCCAAAGTCTGGCGGAGCAACTTAGCATATTTGAAAACAAAATGGCGGATATCGAAGACCGATCCCGCCGTAATAACTTACGCCTACGAGGGATCCCTGAGAGTGTGGCACCGGGCGATCTGGTCGCCTTTTTGTCCGAGTTCTTTGGCTGTTTAGCACCACCTTCTACTCCAAATGAGGGGCTCATTGATCGGGTTCATAGGGCCCTGCGCCCCAAAAGTGTAGCCTCTGATAAACCAAGGGACACTATAGTGAGATTACATTTCTATACATATAAGGAACGGGTAGTCAGAGCTTCCTTTGCCAAACCTGCCCTTCCTGATTAATTTAAGGATATTAACATCTTTGCAGACCTGTCTTTCCATACTCTTCAGCAGCGAAAGTTATTTGGAGAATTTACCAAATTCCTCAGAGCCCAAGGCGTAAAATATAGATGGGGTCACCCGACCAGACTCTTTGTTCTTAAAAACAATCAACAGCATGTTGTCAGCACAGTGGAACAGAGCCAGCATCTCATGAAGCTATGGAGTTCCGAACCAGCACACCAAGACCCATCACAAAGCCCAGTGGGACCCGCTCCCACAAAGAAACTTCAAAAATTCTGCTGCTCCAAACCAAGCTCAAGAAGAAGAGGACGGTTAAGTAGAGACGGTATAATGGGTAATGTGTTTGTTAAAAGGTGTCTCTACTATGCCACCCTACTAAGACTGTATGTTACCTCCATTTAATAGAGCCTTGCCGCTCTCCACTCTCCTGTTTTAAGTGAGTCAGTGTAAATAAACGGACCCCTTTTTTTTTTTTTTTCCCCCTCTCCTTGTGTGTTTGTCTGCTTATTTTTTGGTATGTTTTCCCTTGTTCCCACCTTGTTTCCCTTGTCCCTGCCTTGTTTGTTATGCTTTGTCTTGCCCTTCCTTGGGGCCATGTGTTTGGCCTAAATCTGTGTTGTTTAAATTTTATATTACTCTATCTTCCAGATTAGAATGTAGGTACGGATGGTCTATGTTTCAGATGTGTTATTATACCCTCCTGATATAGGGGTTTACACCATTTTACCTTTGACAACCGTATATCCATATATAACTCACAAGTCTTCTACTTATTGTCAGGTCTCTCCTCAACATGAGGGGGGAGGGGAATCACAGTTATTTCGAAGTTGCATACTAAAGGTGCCAGTCATTACCTACAATGCCCTCACCACACACAGTTATCACAGATAATATCTCTTACTTTAGAGGGTGTATGAGAGGATGGGATAGCTTCCTGCCATTTCTCCTAGTTTGGGATGCTTACATTGCTTCTATATACCAATAACAATGTATGAGGTTATGGATATACCAGCCGTAGTGATACAGGGCTCTCAGAGCAATGATGCTGTATAACCTTACAACTTCCATAGTTAGACCCAGAGCCCTAGCCTTGACCAGCCACCCCCTTATGTAACGGGTATGAAATACAGGAGAATTAGCGGGTGATAGAAGGGAAGACAAACTGTAGATATTCTCTCGCTTAACCACACAGCTCACTAAGTGACCATTAAATCACTAGGTTCTAAGGTGGGCCAAGCACGGTACTGCTCTCGGTATGTTATTAACCATCTAGCTTTGCACGTAATGGTATTCTACTATTATTTATGTTACATGAACGTTTTATAAACTGTAGTTTTTGGCTTGAAATGTTAAAATATAATTATATCCAGATATTTTAATAATGCTTTGATACACCAGTTATTGCGATAACCATGTATTGTGTCCAGCTATGCTACCTGTAATGCTTATGTGGCTGGGGGTTCCCCCCCCCTCCCCACTTGCCACATAGGATAGGTGTTGATACAAATTATCCACATACTGCAGGTCTTATTTATGCACAGTAAGGTTTTTGTTGTGTTGATTTTAGCCTTCTAATTTGCTATATAATATTGTAACATTGGTTATCCATGTTCCATGAATGTTTTATATACTATAGTATTGACTTATAATGTTCAGGCTTAATTGTAACTGAATGTTTCAATAAGGGTTGTTATACTAGTTACTGTTGTAGTATTCAGTTGTGATCATCTGCGCTATGTGTACCGCCCATGTAGCCTGCCAAATCTATCTACTTTTTTGGTGGCATGAGTTAAGCACTAATACAATATACTAAGGTAAGCATTTTTACACCTCTTCTGTCCTGTTGTAGCTTGGCTCCCCCTATCTCCTTTTTTTTTTTTTTTTTCTCTCCTCAGGGTCCGGAAATCCTCTCTCCCCCCTCTCCTCCTTTTTTTTTTCCTCTCTATTGTCTATTTGATCTGCTTTTATTTCTCTTCCCTTGACACTACATACTGCTTGCAGGTAGACATTCCCCCCCCCCCCTTAAAGTACTCTGAATTGTGTTTCAGAGGCTACATACGCGGTTTATCTTTACCAAATCAGAATCCAGTCCTCGGACAGAAATTGCACGCGCGTGCAATTTCTGTCCGAGGAATGGATTCTGATTTGCTTATCAGTTGAAGAAGAAGGCAGCTACGTAATGGTGGGGGAGTTCAGCATCCATATTTACCGGGTATTAGAGTAGTTAGCGACGCTGATTAGGACAGAAGCAAGGCGGCAAGGCAGGAGGGGTATAGTGTAGGCGGACCTCCGTTTTTTTATTTTCAATATCAAAACATGTTAAAGTAAGTGTTGACTGTCCCTTTAAAACATGGAATGTTCCCTCTTTATCCTGGCTTGGACGAATAGCAGCTTTTAAAATAAGCCTTCTCCCCAAATTGACCTATCTTTTCAGATCCCTGCCCCTCCCAATCCCCAGAGCTACGATTCATAAGTTCCAACAGCACTGTAACATGTTTATTTAGCGCAAAACAAAGCTCCTAGAGTGGCTACCAGTAGATTGCAACAGCCTGTACTAGTTGGGGGGGCAGCGGCCCCTAACATCTTGAGATACCATGAAGCAGCTAGATTGTCACAAGTGACTCAGTGGGGTTCGACCATGCAGAGTAGATGGGCTGAAATTGAACAAGCAGCTATTCTAGTGGGGTTTGCTCTACAAGATCTAATATGGCTTCCAAAGCATACCAGACCACCCGCCCTCTCGCTTAATTATATTGTGGCATCAAATTTGAAGTTCTGGGACAAAATACATAATTTAGCAGCTATCGCTCCCCATCCGTCGCCATCCCATATGCTCAGAGGGCTGTTACTAACCTTACCTGACACCCATCCAAATATTTGGGCTAATTTAGGCTTAACCAGGGTGGCAGATATTTTTGAAGGGGATAGTCTATTGACCTCCCAAGCATTTATTCGGAAGTTCAATCCACCTTCCATCTTACACTTCGAATTCTGGAGGCTACGTAGCTATCTCAAGTCATGGGGATTTGATAAAGACCCCTTGAGAGCTAAAACTAGGTGGGAAATAAGATGGGATTCGACTTCTCCTCCAACAAGGCTGCTTTCCCTTTCATACCTAGATCTTGTGAATCCCCCACTTTTTTATAAATCTCCCCCAATAAGACACTGGGAAACCTCCCTAGCTCTTACATATGAACCACAATAATGGAAGACCGCAACGCAACTAACCAAAAAAGCGGTTCACTGTACAACCTTGTATGAGCTGTTCCTTAAAATATTATTACAATGGCATATGACACCTTTGCGTCTGTTGAAGATCTCATCCACCAACTCTCCTAAGTGCTGGAGAGGATGTGATGCACTGGGGACTCCGCTACATATTTGGTGGACATGTCCACAAATCCAATCCCTTTGGCAAAAAGCAGCTCAGTACTGTACCACGAAAGATATCCCAATACAGTTGTCACCAAGCATAGGCTTGTTCCATATACTACCTGCACATTTGACGCTACCACAGAAGATGTTCTGTATATACTTATTTCTAGCAATAAAACTAGCTCTGGCTCGGATGTGGCTTCAATAGACCACACCTTCCTGGGACAGGTGGTGAATATTCTGAGATTTGTAAAGACGATGGAATCATATGTTTCCCACATACATGGTTCGGAAGATCTTCAGATTATGATCTGGGAGTATGGCCTGAAGTAAAACTCAGTTACAGACCTCATCTGCTCTTACACCCATGATACCTCACAATCCTGTGAGTACTTCCAATTACCCGTCCCCCACCTTCCCCCCTCCCATCCCTTTGCATGAAACCGCCCTACATCCCCTTCCTCTCCCCTTTCTTTTCCCTTGTTGTTGTTTTTTTTATTTATTTAGATTTCGCTCAGCACAGACCTAGAGGTCAATTTACTATCCTATATTACAACAAACAATGGTTAAATGTTAATGCTGGTAAGAAAAGTTATTTTATGTTTCTTTGTCAAATCTGTAAAATATTAACGCAATTAGACAAACAGAAAATAGAAATGAGATTGTCCTCTTCAATATGTTTGTCTTGTCTCACTATGGTTGGTTCCTGATAGCCCCTCCCGGGTAATCCCAGGAGGAGTCTTGGATGCCCATGGACAATGGATCTTACCACCCAGAAAACCTTCCAATGGATGTGTATACTCTGTAAAAAATGGTATATTGAAAATATTGTACTGTTTATCACTGTTAACTGCATACCTGTTCTTGCTGTTATTTTTGTTGATCAAAATAAAAAACTATTTTTCAGAAAAAAAAACATAATTTATGCTTACCTGATAAATTCCTTTCTTCTGTAGTGTGATCAGTCCACGGGTCATCATTACTTCTGGGATATTACTCCTCCCCAACAGGAAGTGCAAGAGGATTCACCCAGCAGAGCTGCATATAGCTCCTCCCCTCTACGTCACTCCCAGTCATTCGACCAAGGACCAACGAGAAAGGAAAAGCCAAGGGTGAAGTGGTGACTGGAGTATAAATCAAAAAATATTTACCTGCCTTAAAAACAGGGCGGGCCGTGGACTGATCACACTACAGAAGAAAGGAATTTATCAGGTAAGCATAAATTATGTTTTCTTCTGTTAAGTGTGATCAGTCCACGGGTCATCATTACTTCTGGGATACCAATACCAAAGCAAAAGTACACGGATGACGGGAGGGATAGGCAGGCTCTTTATACAGAAGGAACCACTGCCTGAAGAACCTTTCTCCCAAAAATAGCCTCAGATGAAGCAAAAGTGTCAAATTTGTAAAATTTGGAAAAAGTATGAAGCGAAGACCAAGTTGCAGCCTTGCAAATCTGTTCAACAGAGGCCTCATTCTTGAAGGCCCAAGTGGAAGCCACAGCTCTAGTAGAATGAGCTGTAATTCTTTCAGGAGGCTGCTGTCCAGCAGTCTCATAAGCTAAACGAATTATGCTACGAAGCCAAAAAGAAAGAGAGGTAGCGGAAGCTTTTTGACCTCTCCTCTGCCCAGAGTAAATGACAAACAGAGAAGACGTTTGTCGAAATTCCTTAGTTGCCTGTAAGTAAAATTTTAGAGCACGGACTACATCCAGGTTGTGCAGTAGACGTTCCTTCTTTGAAGAAGGATTTGGGCATAAGGAAGGAACAACAATCTCTTGATTGATATTCCTGTTAGTAACTACCTTAGGTAAGAACCCAGGTTTAGTACGCAGGACTACCTTATCCGAATGAAAAATCAAATAAGGAGAATCACAATGTAAGGCTGATAATTCAGAGACTCTTCGAGCCGAGGAAATAGCCATTAAAAATAGAACTTTCCAAGATAACAACTTTATATCAATGGAATGAAGGGGTTCAAACGGAACGCCCTGTAAAACATTAAGAACAAGGTTTAAACTCCATGGTGGAGCAACAGTTTTAAACACAGGCTTAATTCTGGCCAAAGCCTGACAAAAAGCCCGGACGTCAGGAACTTCTGACAGACGTTTGTGTAACAGAATGGACAGAGCTGAGATCTGTCCCTTTAATGAACTAGCAGATAAACCCTTTTCTAAACCTTCTTGTAGAAAAGACTATATCCTAGGAATCCTAACCTTACTCCAAGAGTAACCTTTGGATTCACACCAATATAGGTATTTACGCCATATCTTATGGTAAATCTTTCTGGTAACAGGTTTCCTAGCCTGTATTAAGGTATCAATAACTGACTCAGAAAATCCACGTCTTGATAAAATCAAGCGTTCAATTTCCAAGCAGTCAGTTTCAGAGAAGTTAGATTTTGATGTTTGAAGGGACCCTGTATCAGAAGGTCCTGTTTCAGAGGTAGAGACCAAGGTGGACAGGATGACATGTCCACCAGGTCTGCATACCAAGTCCTGCGTGGCCACGCAGGTGCTATTAGAATCACTGATGCTCTCTATTGTTTGATTCTGGCAATCAATCGAGGAAGCAACGGGAAGGGTGGAAACACGTAAGCCATCCTGAAGTCCCAAGGTGCTGTCAGAGCATCTATCAGGACTGCTCCTGGATCCCTGGATCTGGACCCGTAACGAGGAAGCTTGGCGTTCTGTCGAGACGCCATGAGATCTATCTCTGGTTTGCCCCAACGTCGAAGTATTTGGGCAAAGACCTCCGGATGAAGTTCCCACTCCCCCGGATGAAAAGTCTGACGACTTAAGAAATCCGCCTCCCAGTTCTCCACTCCCGGGATGTGGATTGCTGACAGGTGGCAAGAGTGAGACTCTGCCCAGCAAATTATCTTCCATCATAGCTAGGGAGCTTCTTGTCCCTCCCTGATGGTTGATGTAAGCTACAGTCGTGATGTTGTCCGACTGAAACCTGATGAACCCCCGAGTTGTCAACTGGGGCCAAGCCAGGAGGGCATTGAGAACTGCTCTCAATTCCAGAATGTTTATTGGCAGAAGACTCTCCTCCTGACTCCATTGTCCCTGAGCCTTCAGAGAATTCCAGACGGCACCCCAACCTAGAAGGCTGGCGTCTGTTGTTACAATTGTCCAGTCTGGTCTGCTGAATGGCATCCCCCTGGACAGATGTGGCCGAGAAAGCCACCATAGAAGAGAATTTCTGGTCTCTTGATCCAGATTCAGAGAAGGGGATAAGTCTGAGTAATCCCCATTCCACTGACTTAGCATGCACAGTTGCAGTGGTCTGAGGTGTAAGCGTGCAAAGGGTACTATGTCCATTCCCGCTACCATTAAGCCGATTACCTCCATGCATTGAGCCACTGACGGGTGTTGAATGGAATGAAGGGTGCGGCAAGCACTTTGAAGTCTTGTTAGCCTGTCCTCTGTCAGGTAAATCTTCATTTCTACAGAATCTATAAGAGTCCCCAGGAAGGGAACTCTTGTGAGTGGAACGAGTGAACTTTTCTTTTCGTTCACCTTCCATCCATGTGACCTTAGAAATGCCAGCACTAACTCTGTATGAGACTTGGCAGTTTGAAAGCTTGAAGCTTGTATCAGAATGTCGTCTAGGTATGGAGCTACCGAGATTCCCCGCGGTCTTAGTACCGCCAGAAGAGCACCCAGAACCTTTGTGAAGATTCTTGGAGCTGTAGCCAATCCGAATGGAAGAGCCACAAACTGGTAATGCCTGTCTAGGAAGGCAAACCTTAGGTACCGATAATGATCTTTGTGAATCGGTATGTGAAGGTAAGCATCTTTTAAATCTACAGTGGTCATGTATTGACCCTCTTGGATCATAGGTAAAATTGTCCGAATAGTCTCCATCTTGAACGATGGAACTCTTAGGAATTTGTTTAGGATCTTTAAGTCCAGGATTGGTCTGAAAGTTCCCTCTTTTTTGGGAACCACAAACAGATTTGAGTAAAACCCCTGTCCCTGTTCCGATCGTGGAACTGGATGGATTACTCCCATTAACAAGAGCTCTTGTACGCAGCGTAGAAACGCCTCTTTCTTTGTCTGGATTGTTGACAATCTTGACAGATGAAATCTCTCTCTTGGAGGAGAGTATTTGAAGTCCAGAAGGTATCCCTGAGATATTATCTCTAGCGCCCAGGGATCCTGAACATCTCTTGCCCAAGCCTGGGCGAAGAGAGAAAGTCTGCCCCCCACTAGATCCGATCCTGGATCGGGGGCCCTCAATTCATGCTGTTTTAGGGGCAGCAGCAGGTTTCCTAGTCTGCTTGCCCTTGTTCCAGGACTGGTTAGGTTTCCAGCCTTGTCTGTAGCGAGCAACAGCTCCTTCCTGTTTTGGTGCAGAGGAAGTTGATGCTGCTCCTGCTTAGAAATTACGAAAGGAACGAAAATTAGACTGTCTAGTCTTGGCTTTGGCTTTGTCCTGAGGCAGGGCATGGCCTTTACCTCCTGTAATGTCAGCGATAATCTCTTTCAACCCGGGCCCGAATAAGGTCTGCCCTTTGAAAGGTATATTAAGTAATTTAGACTTAGAAGTAACATCAGCTGACCAGGATTTTAGCCACAGCGCCCTGCGTGCCTGAATGGCGAATCCTGAATTTTTCGCCGTAAGTTTAGTAAGATGTACTACGGCCTCCGAAATGAATGAATTAGCTAGTTTAAGGACTCTAAGCCTGTCCGTAATGTCGTCCAGAGTAGCTGAACCAATGTTCTCTTCCACAGACTCAATCCAGAATGCCGCTGCAGCCGTGATCGGCGCAATGCATGCAAGGGGTTGCAATATAAAACCTTGTTGAACAAACATTTTCTTAAGGTAACCCTCTAACTTTTTATCCATTGGATCTGAAAAAGCACAGCTATCCTCCACCGGGATAGTGGTACGCTTAGCTAAGGTAGAAACTGCTCCCTCCACCTTAGGGATCGTTTGCCATAAGTCCCTTGTGGTGGCGTCTATTAGAAACATTTTTCTAAATATCGGAGGGGGTGAGAACGGCACACCGGGTCTATCCCACTCCTTAGTAACAATTTCAGTAAGTCTCTTAGGTATAGGAAAAACCTCAGTACTCGTCGGTACCGCAAAATATTTATCCAACCTACACATTTTCTCTGGTATTGCAACTGTGTTACAATCATTCAGAGCCGCTAACACCTCCCCTAGTAATACACGGAGGTTTTCCAGTTTAAATTTAAAATTTGAAATATCTGAATCCAGTCTGTTTGGATCAGAACCGTCACCCACAGAATGAAGTTCTCCGTCCTCATGTTCTGCCACCTGTGACGCAGTGTCTGACATGGCCCTAATATTATCAGCGCACTCTGTTCTCACCCCAGAGTGATCACGCTTACCTCTAAGTTCTGGTAATTTAGCCAAAACCTCAGTCATAACAGTAGCCATATCCTGTAATGTGATTTGTAATGGCCGCCCAGATGTACTCGGCGCTACAATATCACGCACCTCCCTCTGAGCGGGAGATGTAGGTACTGACACGTGAGGCGAGTTAGTCGGCATAACTCTCCCCTCGTTGTTTGGTGAAATTTGTTCAATTTGTACAGATTGACTTTTATTTAAAGTAGCATCAATACAGTTAGTACATAAATTTCTATTGGGCTCCACTTTGGCATTGCAACAAATGACACAGGTATCATCCTCTGAATCAGACATGTTTAACACACTAGCAAATAAACTTGCAACTTGGAAATACAATTCAATTAGAATAATATTAAAATGTACTGTGCCTTTAAGAAGCACAGAAGATCTATGACAGTTGAAAATTAATAAATTGAAACAGTTATAGCCTCAACCCTTGTAAACAACACAACTTTAGCAAAGGTTTAATCCCATTAGCAAAGATAACAAATTCTGAAAGCAGGAAACAAATTACAGAATAAACGTTTTTTATCTCAGTCAAACTATAATTCTCACAGCTCTGCTGAGAGAAATTACCTCCCTCAAAATAAGTTTTGAAGACCCCTGAGCTCTGTAGAGATGAACCGGATCATGCAGGGAATACAATGAGTTGCTGACTGAAATATTTGATGCATAGAAAAAGCGCCAAAAAACGGCCCCTCCCCCTCACACACAGCAGTGAGGGAGAACAGAAACTGTCAGAAAAACAGATTAAGCAACTGCCAAGTGGAAAAATAGTGCCCAAACATTTATTCACACAGTACCTCAGCAAATGAAAACGATTTTACATTCCAGCAAAAACGTTAAACATAATCTCTAGTTATTAAACAGCTTTATGTATTTCTTACAGTGTAATTCTAGTGAAGTACCATTCCCCAGAATACTGAAGTGTAAAGTATACATACATGACATTATATCGGTATGGCAGGATTTTCTCATCAATTCCATTGTCAGAAAATAAAAACTGCTACATACCTCTATGCAGATTCATCTGCCCGCTGTCCCCTGATCTGAAGTTTACCTCACTCCTCAGATGGCCGAGAACAGCAATATGATCTTAACTACTCCGGCTAAAATCATAGCAAAACTCTGGTAGATTCTTCTTCAAACTCTGCCAGAGAGGTAATAACACACTCCGGTGCTATTTTAAAATAACAAACTTTTGATTGAAGATATAAAACTAAGTATAATCACCATAGTCCTCTCACACATCCTATCTAGTCGTTGGGTGCAAGAGAATGACTGGGAGTGACGTAGAGGGGAGGAGCTATATGCAGCTCTGCTGGGTGAATCCTCTTGCACTTCCTGTTGGGGAGGAGTAATATCCCAGAAGTAATGATGACCCGTGGACTGATCACACTTAACAGAAGAAAATCCAAACAAAACTAATAATTGAAAAATTCACACAAAAATACACGCAGAAAAATTTAATTGTTAAAGTGCATCAAAAACCGTAACAAAATTGTTCACCAAAAATCGTATTTTATAAAAAACTGAAAATTTGTATTTAAATTACAAAGGAATAAATCGGATTAAATATAGACAGCATACATCGTAATTTAAGTACACTGGATATCTAAAAAAAAAAAAGACATAGAAATGTGTACTTATATGTACAAAATAAAAAGCGTAATTTTCTGACAAATTAAAAGGTGGCAAACTTTTATCAAAATATTTAAAACACGAATTACTCTGAAAGGAAAAATTATGCAAATTATGAAAACTGAATACTGTATTTTGATTTGTATTAGGCGCAATATTAAAGTTAAAACATACGCCGGGTTGTGTACGCTGTCCAATATTGCAAGCTTTTACATAGCAGAGAGCTCTGGGAGACAGCTCGCCACTCACAAGGTAGGACAGCCCATTTTCTTTGATAAGGGACATTTGTAGAATAACAAAATATTCTAGAAAATTAGATCATTTTATTACTGCAATACCAAGTGCTAATTGTTGAGCCATTAGTGCCTATGACTGGTTTTCTATTAAGCCGAATGGAGGCCAAGTCATGAGTTATTTAAAGGGACAGTCAACTCAAAATGTTTTATTGTTTAAAAAGATAGATAATCTCTTTATTACCCATTCCCTAGTTTTGCATAGCCAACATGGTTATATTAACCCCTTAATGACCAGCATCGTACCCTGTACGACGCTGGTCGTTATGCCCTTAAGGACCACTGTCGCTGCAGTCCTGGGCTTCTCTCTGCCGCGATATCACTCAAAATAGCGAGTGGGGCACTGCAGAAATAGATTTTCAGAGTTACTGATGCAGAGAGGGCCACTCATTGGTCCTCTCTGCATCGGACAGCAGTGGTGACAATCGTTGGTATGTGGAAACATAAGAAGGGAGGCGGGAGGAGGGCGGGACCACTACGCAGCAGGGGGGGGAAAGAGCCAGGAAGTGAGGTTGAAGGAGGGGATGGAAGGGCAACAAGTGGGATCCTATGTGGGATCTATTGAGGGAAAGTGATCTGGGAGGGGGGTAGGGTAATGAGGGGGGGCAGCTACACTAAAGGGAAATTTTTTTTTTTATTTTTTTTTACAAAAATCTGCCAGTACCTAAGATGGTGTCAAATAGGTAGAGGGGGAGGGTTAGAGAGCTGTTTGGGGGATCAGGGAGGTTGGGGGGGTAAAAGGGGATCCTACACTGCAGCAAATATTAAATAAATAAATATATATATATATATATATATATATATATATATATATATATTATAATATATATATTAAAAAAAGCAGTCTTTTATTTTAGTACTGGCAGACTTTCTGCCAGTACGTAAGATGGGGGTAACAATTGTGGGGTGGGGGAGGGAAGAGAGCTGTTTGAGAGGGGTCAGGGAGGGATGTGTCAGGTGGGAGGCTGACACTGAAGGCTGATCTCTACACTAAAGCTAAAATGAACCCCTTCACTGCTGGGCATAATACAAGTGTGGTGCGCAGCGGCATTTAGCAGCCTCCCACATCACTACCACTAACTAAACCTATTAACCCCTAAACCGCCAGCCCCCCACATCGCCATAAACTAAATTAAGCTATTAACCCCTAAACCTAACAAGCCGCTAACTTTAAATTAAAATTACAACATCCCTATCTTCAAATAAATTTAAACGTACCTGTAGAATTAAAATAAACAATTTTTAAACTATTAAGTAACCTACCCTAACTATTATACTACAATTAAATGAACTACCAATTAAATTAACTAAATTAACTAAATGACATATTAAAAAAACCTAACCCTACTCAAATTATTTAAATCTACTATTAAACATTATTAAAAATTACTAAATTACAAAAAAAAATAAACGCTAAGTTACAAAAAATAAAAAAAACACTAAATTACAGGGGGAAAAACCCACCTAATCTAATAGCCATATCAAAATAAAAAAAAACCCTAGCCTACAATAAACTACCAATGGCCCTTAAAAGGGCCTTTTGTGGGGCATTGCCCCAAAGAAATCAGCTCTTTTACCTGTAAAAAAAAAATACACCCCCAACAGTAAAACCCACCACCCAACTAACCAACCCCCCAAATAAAAAAAACTATCTAAAATAACATAAGCTCCCCATTGCCCTGAAAAGAGCATTTTGTATGGGCATTGCCCTTAAAAGGGCATTTAGCTCTTTTACCTGCCCAGACCCTAATCTAAAAATAAAACCAACCCAAAATAGGATGAGAGCTCAATCCTATTAGCTGATTGGAATAGCCAATAGGATGAGAGCTGCTGAAATCCTATTGGCTGATTGGAACAGCCAATAGGATTTTAGCAGCTCTAATCCTATTGGCTGATTGGAATCTTTCAGCCAATAGGAATGCAAGGGATGCCATCTTGGATGATGTCCCTTGCATTGAAGTTCCAGTTTACAGCGGCGACCGTATGAAGAGGAGCTCCGCACCAGATGTCTTCAGGATGGACCTGCTCCGCGCCGGATAGATGAAGATAGAAGATGCCGTCTGGATGAGGACTTCGCCAGCTGGATAAAGATGGAAGAGGCCACCCGGATGAAGACTTCTTGCCGGCTGGATCCTTCAAGCGGGACTTCAATAACTGTAAGTGGATCGTAGGGGTTAGTGTTAGGTTTATTTAAGGGTATTTTGGGTGGGTTTTATTTTTAGATTAGGGTCTGGGCAGGTAAAAGAGCTAAAATGCCCTTTCAAGGGAAATGCCCATACAAATGCCCTTTTCAAGGCAATGGGGAGCTTAGGTTATTTTAGATAGCATAATTTAGTTTATGGCGATGTGGGGGGCTGGCGGTTTAGTGGTTAATAGGTTTAGTTAGTGGTAGTGATTTGGAAGGCCAGAGGTTTAGGGGTTAATATGTTTATTTAGTGGAGGCGGGGTCCGGGAGCGGCAGGATAGGGGATAATACCTTTATTTAGGTTGCGGCAGGGTCCGGGAGCGGCGGAATAGGGGTGAATAACATTATGTAGGTGGCCGCGATGTCGGGGGCGGCAAATTAGGGGTGTTTAGACTCTGGGCTTATGTTAGGGTGTTAGGTGTAAACGTAACTTGTTTTCAACCATAGATCAATGGGATATCTGGCAGCATCGAACATAAGCTTTCGGTGCTTTAAGGCTCCTATTGATTTCTATGGCATCCGCGGTCTCCAGGGTGGCGGATTGAAAACCAGATACGCTGGGCTGGAATAGCCACGAGCGTACCTGTTAGAAATTTGATAAATGGGAAAAGTGGTAAAATAGAGCCGAATGTGTATTTGGAACATCTGTAATGACGTAAGCATCAATCTGCGTCGGATTGAGACCGGCGGATCGTATGTTACGTCACAAATATCAACTTTTGCCGGTCTGTAGGCTTTGATAACTAGGTCGGATCAAGCTTGCAAAACAATTACGCTGCGGAATTCCGGCGTATTTGCGGTTGACGGCTTGATAAATATCCCCCTTTGGGTTGTCTACTAAAAAAATATATATAGTTTTGATAGGTAAATATAAAAAAATGGCTCTATTTCTGTTTTAATGTAGTGAGGGCAAAAATGCTAAAAATGCTCTGGTCTTTTGGGGAAGTTTTTGTCTGAAATCCTTAAGGGGTTAATAAACTTTTTACCTCTGTGATTACCTTGTATCTAAGCATTTTGTGACAGACCCCTGACCACATGACTTTTTATTTATTATCTATTGACCCCTGACCACATGACTTTTTATTTATTATCTATTGACTTGCATTTTATCCAATTAGTACAGTGTCTGCCACAACCCACAGGCATGAGCACAATGTTATCTAAGGCTCACATGAACTAGCACTCTCCTGTTGTGAAAAGCTAATAAAATAAGCATGTGATAAGAGGCTGTTTTTAGTGGCTTAGAAACAGGCAGAAATTTGGAGGTTTAACGGTTATAAAGTATATTAATATAACAATGTTGGTTGTGCAAAGCTGGGAAATGGTTAGTAAAGGTGTTATCTATCTTTTTAAACAATAACAATTTTGGTGTTGACTGTCCCTTTAATACTGTGTGTGCGCATTTGTGGCAGTAACGTCACCACCTCATATAAGCATGCAGGTGTTGTGAAGGAGAGATCAGCTGATATCACCCATGCTGGACAATTGTATCAATACAGCAAACATGGTATTTAGTAGCACAGGCAGTGCTTTCAGTTACATGTATTTTATTTACAATCCTCTATCTATCATCAATAGCATCTGCTTCCCAAAACAGTGTGTATTTTATGTAATAGCCGCTGATAGACAATAAATCATACATGCACACACAAAACCAGGTTGGCATACCTCTGGGAGTGTTACAAATGAGACCACATACCTTTGCTAAAAAAGGGTGTATTACAGCATTATCCAACATAAATGCACAAATATAAAGAGGAGTATTTTTAAATGCAGCATTTCTAATACTTTTACAATAAAATTGAGATCTCATAGTCACACAAAGTCTCCTTTATCTTCCAAACTCAGTTAGCAAATATATATGTTTTAATAATGTTCAACATACAGGGTCTGCCATTAAATTCTTTAGGACAGGGGTAGAGCAGGTCTCGCCAACAGTGGTGAAACTGTGCTATTTCTGTACGCCTCAGCATTGATAGAGAACAGAAGTAAAGATAACCCTGGCAAGAGATTGCAGGGACTAGGTGTACCTGTGATTGCATGCCTGTCAGTGGGGTGCATGAGATACACGTTGAGATCAGCGTGTAAACCATCCTCTTGCTGGATGCCTTTATGTGAGTATCTAGAAAAAGTACTTTAACTGTCAAATATGACAGCTATTGTGTATTCAACAGTCACATTGATTGCTCGCTTAAAATGAAGCCTAGATTCTGGCATGCTGCAATGCATGCTGAAATCTGGCTCAAACAAAGAGTGAAATGTATTTTAATAAAGTGTATTATTTTTTTATAAATTTATTTTACTAAAGTGTATTATTTTTTAATAATATTATTTTAGTCAAGTTTTTGGTTCTTTCTTTAACCATCAGTTTTATTTTCTGCCCTTGGCAATAAAAGGGTTACAGTAATTGTCAAAATGCCTCTAGGTAAGTACCCAGGTAAGTACCCTGGGTTGTCTAGTTTCTCCCAATACATACTTTTGTGTAGTGGTTTTGGATTGGGTTAACTGCTATTAAGCTTACAGTCCAAGCATAGCAAGTTTTAGAGTTAAACCAATAATTCCATTCTTGTAGTATTTGGCTATAAATTACTTAGAAATCATGACATATGAGATATTACTGTAATCGGGATAAAATAATAGATGTATTCTGAGGTTTTTTTTGGCTGCACAATTTTTGTAAAATTATTATAAATAAAATTGGAAAAAAATGTTTTAGCCCCCCCCCCCCCCCATTTTTCAGTATTAAATTCGTATTTATTATTATTTTATCTACCCATATAGGGTATCATAAGAAAGGCATGTTTGTCTGTTAAACAACAATATAAAAAAAATTGTCCAATGCCACTGCTTAAATGAATTACAAAACCTCTATCCACAGATAATAGTGATGTGTAGGCAAATTTTAGTATGCAAACAAATAAAGTATCTTTATTGGGGGTTGTGGGTGCTCTGTGTATATTTCAAAGTTATAAGAAAAATATGTAGACAGGTAAGGGAACCTATTCTTCAAAAAAGAAAACACATATAGCACTCTCAGTTTTGTCAAATAAACAGCTTGTTTACTAGTTTACTGATGGGCTCGTAAATAAATTAAAATATAACTTTTTTTGAGTTGTAATTAAAATAGGAGATTATTCACAATAATCTGGATCATTGTTCACAGAATTTTGTAAATGATCCAGTTTTCACATCAGTTTACCAATTCCCTGTTTTTAAAGAAAAATCTTTTTAACATTTTATAACTCCTTTTTGGATAACATTTTTTATATGCATTTTAATATGAATTGTAATATGGGTTTTAGCATAGATATTTTGTTATTTTGTTCATATTATGTCAATATTCTTTTGTTGTAATTATCAGCAAGTTCACCGTGAAAATAGGGTATAATTTTTTCTAATTTCATCAAGGCTAAACACGGTCCTGATGGGGTTAAAGAACTCTAGGTGTTTAGTGGGTGTGTTTATGTCCAATAATGTACTTATACCTCACAGGCACTTTGATGGACATTTTCACTGACCAATCCTGTTTCTACAACTATACCGGCAAGGTGTGAATCAGTTGTATTTAAATCAGCAAAATTTGTTAGAATGTAACATTACCTCTTGAAAAAGTCTGGTGGAGACCAGAGGAAACGCATTGAGGCATCAGAGGCTTTTTCCCCTTACACAAGCTGTGATAAACTGGACCGGCTGCTGCAGTAATTGATCACAAGCCGAAGTCTTACTAACTTCTGACAGGCTAAGGGATCCATTGAACATATGTTACAAGCTGTCAGCAAATCCGGTTGCCATTTGTTTCACTGAAGCGTGGGGGAGCCTAACACGGTGATAGTTTCACTATTGCACAAATTGTTTTTAATCCTGTACGTTTTATTCTTCTTGTGTTGCGCTTATTAAATCCTGTAAAAACATAATTTATGCTTACCTGATAAATTTATTTCTCTTGTGGTGTATCCAGTCCACGGATCATCCATTACTTGTGGGATATTCTCCTTCCCAACAGGAAGTTGCAAGAGGAT
The DNA here is from genome assembly GCF_027579735.1 of Bombina bombina. Lineage (NCBI taxonomy): Eukaryota > Metazoa > Chordata > Amphibia > Anura > Bombinatoridae > Bombina > Bombina bombina. The sequence goes on from NC_069501.1 coordinate 230,971,228, forward strand.
CACCCACAGCAGAGCTGCTATATAGCTCCTCCCCTAACTGCCATATCCAGTCATTCGACCGAAACTAGCCGAAAAAGGAGAAACCATAGGGTGCAGTGGTGACTGTAGTTTAAAATTTAGACCTGCCTTAAAAGGACAGGGCGGGCCGTGGACTGGATACACCACAAGAGAAATAAATTTATCAGGTAAGCATAAATTATGTTTTCTCTTGTTAGGTGTATCCAGTCCATGGATCATCCATTACTTGTGGGATACCAATACCAAAGCTAAAGTACACGGATGAAGGGAGGGACAAGGCAGGTACTTAAACGGAAGGGACCACTGCCTGTAGAACCTTTCTCCCAAAAATTGCCTCCGAAGAAGCAAAAGTATCAAATTTGTAAAATTTTGAAAAGGTATGAAGCGAAGACCAAGTCGCCGCTTTGCAAATCTGTCCAACAGAAGCCTCATTTTTAAAGGCCCAGGTGGAAGCCACAGCTCTAGTAGAATGAGCTGTAATCCTTTCAGGGGACTGCTGTCCAGCAGTCTCATAGGCTAAGCGTATTACGCTCCGAAGCCAAAAAGAAAGAGAGGTTGCCGAAGCCTTTTGACCTCTCCTCTGTCCAGAGTAAACAACAAACAGGGAAGATGTTTGACGAAAATTTTTAGTTGCTTGTAAGTAAAACTTTAAAGCACGGACTATGTCCAAATTATGTAAAAGACGTTCCTTCTTTGAAGAAGGATTAGGACACAATGATGGAACAACAATCTCTTGATTGATATTCTTGTTGGAAACTACCTTAGGTAAAAACCCAGGTTTTGTACGCAGAACTACTTTATCTGTATGGAAAATCAGATAAGGAGAATCACATGGTAAAGCTGATAACTCAGAGACTCTACGAGCCGAGGAAATAGCGATCAAAAACAGAACTTTCCAAGACAAAAGTTTGATATCAATGGAATGAAGGGGTTCAAACGGAACTCCTTGAAGAACCTTAAGAACCAAATTTAAGCTCCATGGTGGAGCAACCGGTTTAAACACAGGCTTAATTCTAACCAAAGCCTGACAAAATGCCTGGACGTCTGGAACCTCTGCCAGATGCTTGTGCAAAAGGATAGACAGAGCAGAAATCTGTCCCTTTAAAGAACTAGCTGATAATCCTTTATCCAAACCCTCTTGGAAAAAGGACAATATCCTAGGAATCCTAACCTTACTCCATGAGTAATTCTTGGATTCACACCAATGAAGATATTTGCGCCATATCTTATGGTAGATTTTCCTGGTTACAGGCTTTCGTGCCTGTATTAAGGTATCAATGACTGACTCGGAGAAGCCACGCATTGATAAAATCAAGCGTTCAATCTCCAGGCAGTCAGTCTCAGAGAACTTAGATTTGGATGATTGAAAGGACCTTGTAGTAGAAGGTCTTGTCTCAGAGGCAGAGGCCAAGGTGGAAAGGATGACATGTCCACCAGGTCTGCATACCAGGTCCTGCGTGGCCACGCAGGCGCGATTAAGATCACCCATGCTCTCTCCTGTTTGATTTTGGCAATCAGTTGAGGGAGCAGAGGAAACGGTGGAAACACATAAGCCAGGTTTAAGAACCACGCTAGAGCATCTATCAGCGTCGCTTCTGGGTCCCTGGACCTGGATCCGTAACAAGGAAGCTTGGCGTTCTGGCGAGACGCCATGAGATCCAATTCTGGTGTGCCCCAACGATGAACCAATTAAGCAAACACCTCCGAATGGAGTTCCCACTCCCCCGGATGAAAAGTCTGACGACTTAGAAAATCCGCCTCCCAGTTCTCTACACCTGGGATTTGGATCGCTGATAGATGGCAAGAGTGAGTCTCTGACCAGCGAATTATCTTAGAGACTTCTAACATCGCTAGGGAGCTCCTGGTCCCCCCTTGATGGTTGATGTAAGCCACAGTCGTGATGTTGTCCGACTGAAATCTGATGAACCTCAGGGTTGCTAACTGAGGCCAAGCTAGAAGAGCATTGAATATTGCTCTTAACTCCAGAATATTTATTGGGAGGAGTTTCTCCTCCTGAGTCCACGATCCCTGAGCCTTCAGGGAATTCCAGACTGCACCCCAACCTAGAAGGCTGGCATCTGTTGTTACAATTGTCCAATCTGGCCTGCGAAAGGTCATACCTTTGGACAGATGGACCCGATATAGCCACCAGAGAAGAGAATCTCTGGTCTCTTGATCCAGATTTAGCAGAGGGGACAAATCTGTGTAATCCCCATTCCACTGACTGAGCATGCCTAATTGCAGCGGTCTGAGATGTAGGCGCGCAAATGGCACTATGTCCATCGCCGCTACCATTAAGCCAATCACTTCCATGCACTGAGCCATGAAGGGCGCGGAATGTAGTGAAGAACACAGCAGGAATTTAGAAGCTTTGATAACCTGGACTCCGTCAGGTAAATTTTCATTTCTACAGAATCTATCAGAGTTCCTAGGAAGGAAACCCTTGTGAGGGGTGATAGAGAACTCTTTCCCTCGTTCACTTTCCACCCATGCGACCTCAGAAATGCCAACACTATGTCCGTATGAGATTTGGCAATTTGGAAGTTTGACGCCTGTATCAGGATGTCGTCTAGATAAGGGGCCACTGCTATGCCCCGTGGTCTTAGGACCGCCAGAAGAGACCCCAGAACCTTTGTAAAAATTCTTGGGGCTGTAGCTAACCTGAAGGGAAGAGCCACAAACTGGTAATGCCTGTCTAGAAAGGCAAACCTTAGGAACCGATGATGATCTTTGTGAATCGGTATGTGAAGGTAAGCATCCTTCAAATCCACTGTGGTCATGTACTGACCCTCCTGGATCATTGGTAGGATTGTCCGAATAGTTTCCATTTTGAACGATGGAACTCTGAGGAATTTGTTAAAGATCTTTAGATCCAAAATTGGTCTGAAGGTTCCCTCTTTTTTGGGAACCACAAACAGATTTGAATAAAATCCCTGTCCTTGTTCCATCGGTGGAACTGGATGGATCACTCCCATTATTAGGAGGTCTTGCACACAGCGTAAGAATGCCTCTTTCTTTATCTGGTTTACAGATAATCTCGAAAGGTGAAATCTCCCTTGTGGGGGGAAGCTTTGAAGTCCAGAAGATATCCCTGAGATATGATCTCCAACGCCCAGGGATCCTGAACATCTCTTGCCCAGGCCTGGGCGAAGAGAGAAAGTCTGCCCCCTACTAGATCCGTTGCCGGATAGGGGGCCGTTCCTTCATGCTGTCTTAGAGGCAGCAGCAGGCTTTCTGGCCTGCTTGCCTTTGCTCCAGGCCTGGTTAGATTTCCAGGCCGGCTTGGATTGCGCAAAAGTTCCCTCTTGTTGTGTAGCAGAAGTTGATGCTGCACCTGCCTTGAAGTTTCGAAAAGCACGAAAATTAGACTGTTTGGCCCTTGATTTGGCCCTGTCCTGAGGAAGGGTATGACCCTTACCTCCAGTAATATCAGCAATAATTTCCTTCAAACCAGGCCCGAATAGGGTCTGCCCCTTGAAGGGAATGTTAAGTAATTTAGACTTTGAAGTCATGTCAGCTGACCAAGATTTAAGCCATAGCGCCCTACGCGCCTGGATGGCGAATCCAGAATTCTTAGCCGTTAGTTTAGTCAAATGAACAATGGCATCAGAAACAAAAGAATTAGCTAGCTTAAGTGTTCTAAGCTTGTCAAGTATTTCAGTCAATGGAGTAGCTGTCTGAAAGGCCTCTTCCAGAGACTCAAACCAGAACGCTGCAGCAGCAGTGACAGGAGCAATGCATGCAAGGGACTGCAGGATAAAACCTTGTTGAATAAACATTTTCTTAAGGTAACCTTCTAATTTTTTATCCATTGGATCTGAAAAAGCACAACTGTCCTCGACAGGGATAGTAATACGCTTTGCTAAAGTAGAAACTGCTCCCTCCACCTTAGGGACCGTCTGCCATAAGTCCCGTGTGGTGGCGTCTATTGGAAACATTTTTCTAAAAATAGGAGGGGGGGAAAACGGCACACCGGGTCTGTCCCACTCCTTAGTAATAATTTCTGTAAACCTTTTAGGTATTGGAAAAACGTCAGTACACACCGGCACCGCGTAGTATTTATCCAGTCTACACAATTTCTCTGGCACTGCAATTGTGTCACAGTCATTCAGAGCAGCTAAAACCTCTCCAAGCAACACCCGGAGGATCTCAAGCTTAAATTTAAAAGTAGACATATCTGAATCAGGTTTCCCCGAGTCAGAGACGTCACCCACAGACTGAAGCTCTTCCTCAGCTTCTGCATATTGTGACGCAGTATCAGACATGGGCCTTAAAACATCTGCGCGCTCTGTATTACGTCTAACCCCAGAGCTATCGCGCTTTCCTCTGAATTCAGGCAGTCTGGCTAATACCGCTGACAGGGTATTATCCATGATTGCCGCCATGTCCTGCAAAGTAATCGCTATGGGCGTCTTTGATGTACTTGGCGCCATTTTAGCGTGAGTCCCTTGAGCGGGAGTCAAAGGGTCCGACACGTGGGGAGAGTTAGTCGGCATAACTTCCCCCTCATCAGAATCCTCTGGTGATAATTCTTTTAAAGATAACAGCTGAACTTTATTGTTTAAAGTGAAATCAATACATTTAGTACACATTCTCCTATGGGGTCCCACCATGGCTTTTAAACATAATGAACAAGGAGTTTCCTCTATGTCAGACATGTTTATACAGACTAGCAATGAGACTAGCAAGCTTGGAAAACACTTTAAATCAAGTTAACAAGCAATATAAAAAAAACGTTACTGTGCCTTTAAGAGAAACAAATTTTGCCAAAATTTGAAATAACATTGAAAAAAGGCAGTTAAACTAACGAAATTTTTACAGTGTATGTAACAAGTTAGCAGAGCATTGCACCCACTTGCAAATGGATGATTAACCCCTTAATACAAAAAACAGATTAACAAAACGAAAAATATGTTTTTTAAACAGTCATAACAACTGCCACAGCTCCTACTTTTGAAGTCTTTTGAGCCCTTCAGAGATGTCCTATAGCATGCAGGGGACTGCTGAGGGAAGCTGAATGTCACAGTTTGTAATTTTAACTGCACCAACTGTAACTTTCTTTCATGTAATTAGCAAGAGTCCATGAGCTAGTGACGTATGGGATATACATTCCTACCAGGAGGGGCAAAGTTTCCCAAACCTCAAAATGCCTATAAATACACCCCTCACCACACCCACAATTCAGTTTTACAAACTTTGCCTCCGATGGAGGTGGTGAAGTAAGTTTGTGCTAGATTCTACGTTGATATGCGCTCCGCAGCAAGTTGGGCCCGGTTTTCCTCTCAGCGTGCAGTGAATGTCAGAGGGATGTGAGGAGTATTGCCTATTTGAATGCAGTGATCTCCTTCTAAGGGGTCTATTTCATAGGTTCTCTGTTATCGGTCGTAGAGATTCATCTCTTACCTCCCTTTTCAGATCGACGATATACTCTTATATATACCATTACCTCTACTGATTCTCGTTTCAGTACTGGTTTGGCTATCTACTATATGTAGATGAGTGTCCTGGGGTAAGTAAGTCTTATTTTTTGTGACACTCCTAGCTATGGTTGGGCACTTTGTTTATAAAGTTCTAAATATATGTATTCAAACATTTATTTGCCTTGACTCAGAATGTTCAACTTTCCTTATTTTTCAGACAGTCAGTTTCATATTTGGGATAATGCATTTTAATTTAACATTTTTTCTTACCTTAAAATTTGATTTTTTCCCTGTGGGCTGTTAGGCTCGCGGGGGCTGAAAATGCTTCATTTTATTGCGTCATTCTTGGCGCTGACTCAGGAAACTGTTTCTAGGCAAAAATAAAGCCAGCCATGTGGAAAAAACTAGGCCCCAATAAGTTTTATCACCAAAGCATATATAAAAACGATTAAACATGCCAGCAAACGTTTTATATTGCACATTAATCAGAGTATATACCTCTGATAGCAAGCCTGATACTAGTCGCTATTAAATCACTGTATTTAGGCTTTAACTTACATTAATCCGGTATCAGCAGCATTTTCTAGCAAATTCCATCCCTAGAAAAACTTAACTGCACATACCTTATTGCAGTATACCCTGCACGCCACTCTCCCTCTGAAGTTACCTCACTCCTCAGACATATGTGAGAACGGCAGTGGATCTTAGTTACTTCTGCTAAGATCATAGAAAAACGCAGGCAGATTCTTCTTCTAAATACTGCCTGAGATAAAATAGTACACTCCGGTACCATTTAAAAACAATAAACTTTTGATTGAAGAAAAAACTAACTATATTTTACCACTTTCCTCTAACTACCTCCAGCTATGTTGAGAGCTTGCAAGAGAATGACTGGATATGGCAGTTAGGGGAGGAGCTATATAGCAGCTCTGCTGTGGGTGATCCTCTTGCAACTTCCTGTTGGGAAGGAGAATATCCCACAAGTAATGGATGATCCGTGGACTGGATACACCTAACAAGAGAAAACTTTTACTCTTAGAGTGTGGGTGCGCTCTTGTTTTCTTTTTCATCCTTGTGTTTAGCATACTAAGCTAGTTTAATGGGATATGGTTACAATGTATAGCAAATTATGGCAACAATATTATTTCACTTTATCACCCATGAACACATTGAATATTATCACCACTACCTATATGCACATCCTGACAGTTTACTGTCAGATACAGTCAGTCACTTACACTCCTAGTATCATGTTATGTCAATATAAAGGTTAACTCGTATCACTTTAAGATATATAGTCAAATCTTCCCATAACTAAAAGTCACAGTGGATCATAATATCATCATAGATTTTGCAAACTATTTCTATATATGAATGGTCTGGTAACGATCTATGTAAACACATACGCTGAATAATATTGTTGCCATAATTTGATATACATTGTAACCATATCCCATTAAACTAGCTCAGTACGCTGAACACAAGGATGGCATTGATATCCAATGGATTAGCCATCAGAAGATGACACATCCAAAATGGGTATGACTAAATACGTCATAAATAGCCGACAACCCTACGTCCTGATCACCCTTTGAAAAAAAAACGGTTTTGACAAAACATGTTAGGGACGTTAGGGAATTGGTGAGGAGTCCTAGGAGCTCCTGTGTTTTTAGCTAGCCTTAGGCTACCTTGATCTACTGTAGTGTTACTTATCGTTCTTCAAATGGAGCTATTTGAACACATCGGTAAGCCAATGATAAGAGATATAAAAAGCAGCCACCAATAAGCAACTAGCTCACAGCTCTTGAGACTATCTAGGTATGCTTTTCAACAAGGATACCAAAAGAATGAAGCAAATTAGATAAAAGAAGTAAAGTGAAAAGTTGTTTAAAATGGTACGCTCTGACTCATGATAGAAGATTATGGGTTTAATGTCCCTTTAAGGGGTTAAAAATCCTTTAATTCATCTACGAAGAACATCTTGGTGATTCATTACACTATATCATTAACAAATAATTTAAAGGGACGTGAAAGACAAAATTAATATTTAATTAAACAGACTGAGTACGTAATTTTAACTTCCATTATCAAGTGATGCTCAGTCTTTTTATGCACACACTTTCTGAGGCACCAGCTCCTACTAAGCATGAGCAGTTCACAGTATAGACGTAAATAAGTTTGTGAATCGCTGATGTCTGTCACATAGTCAGAAGGGACAGGGAAAGGAAAGGAGACTTTGAAATTTGTCAGAAAAAAATCTAATTCAAAGTGTTATTGAATTGTCTTTTTACTATGCAATTCTTTAATGGTTCTTTCATTAAGGCTGCACTTCAATGTAAATATAAAGACATATATAACTATTTCTAAATCATCATATCAGTGCTGAAACACAGAAACTCCCAAACGACTAGACACTGAACTGTGCAGCTTACCAGGTGCATATTCCATGACGATCATTAGGGCCTTGTCTTCCAGGAAGTTTTCATAATATTCAATAATGTTTGGGTGACTGAGAAGCTTCAGCACTTGACATTCATTCTGTGCCGCAAGACGTTCATCTTTGGTCATCTGTTCCACAGGTATCTGTTTTATGATAACCAACTTCTGGTCAGCTTTTCGCAGACACAAGTGTACAATCCTAAGACCAAAGTGCAATGTTATAATGTGATACTGAAAGCTGGATAAGTGCAAATATATTCATTTATTCCAGTTAATACTGAAAACTCCCACTTCATCCCAGCGCTCTATTTTGAAGGGACATAATACATGTAATGCAAAGCTGTGTAGTTGTCTCTTAATGAAAAGACCATAAAAATGCATCTAGTAAAAGCGGTCACCATTTCACCATCATACGCACATATGTTGTATATACCCTGTAAATCCTTATATAATAGTGGCCAGCTCAGAGGACAAGTGGTTTACAATGACTTCATTCGCATTATAGAAGTCCTGGTGTAGTATTTGAATGTTGATTCATATGGCATGCGCTATATGCATTTGCTACTTCAAGGGACATTATACACTCATTTTTTCTTTGCATAAATGTTTTGTAGATGATCTATTTATATAGCCCATCATTTATTTATTTTTTTAAATCTATAGTTTTGCTTATTTTTAAATAACATTGCTCTGATTTTCAAACTTCTAACCAAGCTCCAAAGTTTTATGAGAATACCGTCAGCTACCTTCTCCAGCTTGCTCCTTTTTGTGTAAAGGGTCTTTTCATGTGCAAAAGAAGGGGGGGGGGTCTTATTACCCACTTGCAGAGGGCTTTCCAACTACCTTTTCAACAGAGCTAAACTGAGAGTTTCTAAGTAAGTTTTTAAACAGTTTTATACTGGATTTTTATATCCGTATCTGTGCATCCTATTCTTTATAGTAGTGTCTATTACATGCAGTTATATGAAAATGAGTGTATACTGTCCCTTTAAACAGTGTTTGACAGAATGCTTCTAATAAAAGTATATTGCAAAAGGTGCAAAAACTGAAATCCTCTCATGCATATTTCAGGTTTAATCGTGCTCCCTTAATATATGACAACAGATCGCCGATCACTACAGAGAGTGACCCTGTCTGTGTCACTCTATGTAACGATCATCGTTGGTGCCGAGTGGGAGCAGTTGGATAGAAGGAAGGAGGTGGATCGGCCCAATGGAGGAGGGGTGGGATTCACTACGCTACAGAAAAAAATTACAACAGGGAGAGGGAAGGATTTGGCTCTATTCTATGGAGAAAATTCAGCTGGAGGGGGACCCTATGCTACAGAAAAAGGGGGATCTTGAAGAGGGAGGGGAGCTGCTATACTACAGGGGAAAAAAATAATTTTATTTATAAAAAAAAAAAAAAAGTTAATTTTCCAGTAAAAAAGATGGCAGCTATCAGTGGGAGGGGGGGAGGGTTAGAGAGCTGTTTGGGGGCTGATGGTTCCCTACAGTACAGAAATTAAAAATAAATACATAAATAATAATAATATCCCTAAACTGCATTCTTGCAGACTGTCTGCCAGTACCTAAGATGGTAGTGACTAGTGGAGGGTGAACGAGGGAAGAGAGCTGTTTGGGAGGGATCAAGAGGGATCAGGGAGTGGGAGGTGTCAGATAAGACAGTAATCTCTACACTACAGCCAAAATTAACTTTACAAGCTACCTGATTAACCCCTTCAGTGCCAGGAATTTCAGAAGTGTGGTGCGCAGCTGCATTTAGCGGCCTTTTAATTGCCAAAAACAATGGCAAAGCCAAGAATGTAATTTTAGATGCAGGCCCAATTTTGGTGAACAACCTGGGTTGTCCTTGCTGATTGGACAGCACCAATAAACAAGTGCTGTCCATGGATCTGAATCAAACATTTGCTGGCTCCTTAGCTTAGATGCCTTCTTTTTCAAATAAAGATAGCAAGAGAACGAAGAAAAATTGATAACAGAAGTAAATTAGAAAGTTGCTTAAAATTGCATGCTCTATCTGAATCATGAAAGAAAAAATTTGGGTTCAGTATCCCTTTAAAATAAAGACAAATTTACCTGTAAAATAAAACCTAACCTAAGTTACAATTACACCTAACACTACACTATAATTAAATTAATTACCTAAACTAAATACAATGAATTACAATTTAAAAAAAATATCTAAAGTACGGGGGGAAAAAAAACACTAAATTACAGAAAATAATAAAATAATTACAAGATTTTTAAACTAATTACACCTACTCTAACCCCCCTAACAAAATAAAAAGCCCCCCAAAATAAAAAAGCCCTACCCTACACTAAATTACAAACAGGGAGTGCAGAATTATTAGGCAAATGAGTATTTTGACCACGTCATCCTCTTTATGCATGTTGTCTTAATCCAAGCTGTATAGGCTCAAAAGCCTACTACCAATTAAGCATATTAGGTGATGTGCATCTCTGTAATGAGAAGTGGTGTGGTCTAATGACATCAACACCCTATATCAGGTGTGCATAATTATTAGGCAACTTCCTTTCCTTTGGCAAAATGGGTCAAAAGAAGGACTTGACAGGCTCAGAAAAGTCAAAAATAGTGAGATATCTTGCAGAGGGATGCAGCACTCTTAAAATTGCAAAGCTTCTGAAGCGTGATCATCGAACAATCAAGCGTTTCATTCAAAATAGTCAACAGGGTCGCAAGAAGCTTGTGGAAAAACCAAGGCGCAAAATAACTGCCCATGAACTGAGAAAAGTCAAGCGTGCAGCTGCCAAGATGCCACTTGCCACCAGTTTGGCCATATTTCAGAGCTGCAACATCACTGGAGTGCCCAAAAGCACAAGGTGTGCAATACTCAGAGACATGGCCAAGGTAAGAAAGGCTGAAAGACGATCACCACTGAACAAGACACACAAGCTGAAACGTCAAGACTGGGCCAAGAAATATCTCAAGACTGATTTTTCTAAGGTTTTATGGACTGATGAAATGAGAGTGAGTCTTGATGGGCCAGATGGATGGGCCCGTGGCTGGATTGGTAAAGGGCAGAAAGCTCCAGTCCGACTCAGACGCCAGCAAGGTGGAGGTGGAGTACTGGTTTGGGCTGGTATCATCAAAGATGAGCTTGTGGGGCCTTTTCGGGTTGAGGATGGAGTCAAGCTCAACTCCCAGTCCTACTGCCAGTTTCTGGAAGACACCTTCTTCAAGCAGTGGTACAGGAAGAAGTCTGCATCCTTCAAGAAAAACATGATTTTCATGCAGGACAATGCTCCATCACACGCGTCCAAGTACGCCACAGCGTGGCTGGCAAGAAAGGGTATAAAAGAAGAAAATCTAATGACATGGCCTCCTTGTTCACCTGATCTGAACCCCATTGAGAACCTGTGGTCCATCATCAAATGTGAGATTTACAAGGAGGGAAAACAGTACACCTCTCTGAACAGTGTCTGGGAGTCTATGGTTACTGCTGCACGCAATGTTGATGGTGAACAGATCAAAACACTGACAGAATCCATGGATGGCAGGCTTTTGAGTGTCCTTGCAAAGAAAGGTGGCTATATTGGTCACTGATTTGTTTTTGTTTTGTTTTTGAATGTCAGAAATGTATATTTGTGAATGTTGAGATGTTATATTGGTTTCACTGGTAAAAATAAATAATTGAAATGGGTATATATTTGTTTTTTGTTAAGTTGCCTAATAATTATGCACAGTAATAGTCACCTGCACACACAGATATCCCCCTAAAATAGCTATAACTAAAAACAAACTAAAAACTACTTCCAAAACTATTCAGCTTTGATATTAATGAGTTTTTTGGGTTCATTGAGAACATGGTTGTTGTTCAATAATAAAATTAATCCTCAAAAATACAACTTGCCTAATAATTCTGCACTCCCTGTGTATATATATATATATATATATATATATATATATATTCCATAGGTAAATAAACAAAACAGGCTCTATTTCTGTTTAAATGGAGTAATAGCAAAAATGCTAAATATTCTCTGGTACTTTGAGCAAGTTCAAGAATTATACCAGAGATTCTTAGAAAAAGGCTATCCCACACACTTACTAGACCAGGCATTAAATAAAGCCAAAAATTTGGATAGGACAACCATTCTCCAAGCAAATCCTAAACAATGCAATAGATCCAAGGCAGATACCAATGGTAGAGACATAATGTTTATCACACAATACAATAATGACTACCACAAAATACAGAATACATTAAACAAACATTGGCACATCATCCAAAGAGACCCCATTCTTAGAAACATCATTAGTGAGAAACCAAGAATGGTATATAGAAGACCGCACACTTTGAGAAATAAATTGGCCCCAGCAAAAGAGATAAACATGTCAGTTATGGAACACAGAATCACAAACTTACCAAAAATTGCATTTTTGGCCTTAAGGGTATATACAAATGTGGAAAAAATTGGTGAAATTCTTGCAAATTCATCAAATCGGGAAAAAAAACCTTTACATCCACTGTCACAGGTGAAAGATTTCCCATTTCTGGATTTTATAATTGTGAATCCAACTTCTTATTTATTTAATAAAATGTATATGCGGCCTGCAATATGTAGGCCGTACCTCTAGAAAGATCAGAACGAGATGGGGTGAACATTATCGAAATTGTAAAAACTGTAAAAAGGTCAAAATTAAACACAGTATCCCCAACCACTGTCTAAAAAGCCATAACAGTAATACACTTATATATAAATTTTTACCCATTGATCATATTCCTAAATCATCTGACTATAATAGACTAACAAGATTACGACAACGAGAAACTTTTTGGATTTTCAAGTTGAGAACTCTTTATCCCTCAGGTCTCAATTCCAACCTTGATCTAGCAGCATTCAATTGGTTACACTCTATTATTTTAACTCCCCCCCCACACACACACACACACACACCTCATAATATCATTTTTCTTCTTTTCTATACTACTCACACATAATGAATACACCATCACATAGAATTTTCCAAATTGTCATTTGCCTGATATATTGGATCTTTACAGACATTACATATTTCAAAATCCACTATTAAGCTGTACATTGTTTTTTTATGGACAATACATTCCAGTTTTACAACCTATCATTTAGATCTCCAACCAAAATTTCCCATCACATAACGTATTTGTTCTGATTTAAAAGAGTATTGCCCATTAAGACACTACTACTATTATACTATTACATATGCACACATCAATATACAGATTTGCTAATTCCATGAATCCAATAAAACATCTTTTAGGTAAATAACAAGACAAATGCAGATTATCATTTGTCTTGTTATTTACCTAAAAGATGTTTTATTAGATTAATGGAATTAGCAAATGTGTGGCTAATCCACTGATAAGGATTACATAGACATTTGTTCTGAAACATCATCCTCACTCTATTGTTCTTACCACATTTCATAACACACAAAGAGAAGAACACAGTCAGACAGAGACAACTACTAGTTAAATGACATCTATCAGCATTTTTCAATTCCCATTTCACATTATTTGTACAGAAATATATGATCCATAAACACATTCTCAAGCAATTGCTTGTGTGGACCTATCTGCGCCTATTAGACCTTTCACATATAGCTGTGGATATATTTATTCATACAGTATTAAAAATAAATTCATTGCATCATATTTCAAATATGGATAAACGTACGCCTTTTGGACCTTTTACATACACATGTGGATACATTTATCCAGATTAATAAATAAATTCATTGTATCACATTATAAACTTTATATAAACATATACACCAACAAGTTGCATGACACTGTTTCTTAATTGAGCTATATATGTCTAATAAAACATAGTAAGGTCAGTATAACTGATCATCTTTTGACATATATTATATTGGACTTATGCTTCTATTCCACATTTTCCCCTAGCTTAGCTAGCGAAACAAATCAATAATTTACATAAAGAAATTAGACCACAAAGCACACATTTGAAACTGTATCTTATTTTATTTTCACCTTTGGAAACATCATGCAGATTATGCATTAATGATATATTTTTAATCAAGATCACTAAGATGAAGCAAATGCCATTACTTGTGAATTAATCGGTAATCTTTTAAATGAAAGCTTTGACACCAAGTAAACAAATCACATGTGATTAACATTTGGTGTTTCATTGTTTTTTTTTTTAATTACAACTTCCTGTTTTTAATTAAATCATGTGTATATAATGTTGCCAATGAAGCTATTTTGTATTTGTTTGTTTTTTTATTGCCTGATGAAATGACCGTTGTACTGGTCGTGAAACGCGTTGCAAAGAGAATAAAGCATTGTTTTTATTATACCTTTTTAGAAGTTGTTTCATACGCTGACCTGGTTCAGTATTTGTTTTCACAAATCCGTGTTAACTATTTTGCCTGCTGGAAAACCAGTTGGAGACCTCTGGAGTTTCTCCTATCACAATCTGGGATCGTTTACCAGTGTACTAGCCGCTGAAAGTGCTAGCCTGCTCTCAAGCACCAGTCACAGCACAGTGCAACGATATCTGGTGAGCCTTACATCATCTGTACGTTTACATGTATGATATACACTATGAGGCACCCTCTTTCTTTGTCTTCAGTTTTACAGATTGCCCCACACACCGGGTTCTAAAGCGGAGCAGCTTTCTACTTTTCATTCCACTTTGAGAGGAACACAAACCTCTGTGTCATCCGTTGGCGAACTTTAACAAACATTGTGACTGGCACAAAATGTTTTTCCTGACTTCAATTTCAGCACATGATTGACTTTTACACCTTTTAATTATTTTTAATTTTTTTACATTTAAACATCCTCACAACGTATTAACATTTTTTTTTGTGCACACTTGTTGCTTTATTTTGAATGGTGAGCCCCCTTAGGATACCCTTTCAGGTTTCCGTTTGCTTTGTGTGATCTGATAAGCTAGTTTAGATCTATGGGGTTAAAATATTCTCACTAGCACAAACTTTAAAAATGCAGTCTCACAATTAAATTGGTGAATTGTAATGCAGTAAGCATCTCAATCTACTGTATACATTAATAGAGCTAGCTGTGACTACTGTGCACGTGTAATCCAAACAGTGAGCATTCGCTGATTAACTCTAATGGCTGAATAGTCCACCTCTGTAAGTAGGTTTGTGGGCAGCCTGGAGAACATAAAATGTAATTTCAAATGACGAAATATTACATGCTTTAAAGAAAAGTTTTTTTAAGCAAAACTGAATAATTTTGAATGTTTATTGTCACTTTAAAGGGTTTTATTGGTATTAGCATTTGAAAATGTGTGTAACATAGAATGCTGGTTTGAACATAAAGGTCCAGTCTAGTCAAAGCTGCAGTTTGCAGCACTAACCGCAGCATCATCGACACTGACCTTGGTGTTTGTGTTCCTGATACAGACATTGTGATTATTAGATTATTAGTCACACTAGTGTATTTATTTTTAGTGCTGCCCTAGGCACAGTGAAATATGCAGCCTTGTGAACCCTGATCCCAACAATTTCAGCCCATGATTGCCTCATGTATTTTTCACGACCAGAGGTTAGGGATGAAAGGAGGGGGTCATCTACCTCTACTAGTCAACCATTAATAATTACCTATATAATTTGCTGCTCCCCATTAATCCTACACGCCTAGTTCAAAATATACACAATAATTAATTATAATAAACAATGTCAAGGTAAATGGCCCTGTATTAATTAATAAACAAATAAGGAGACAGCAGGTAACAAAACACAGATATCACGCAGACTATTAAAAAAAACTCATACTCCCACTCTTTCTTCCAGTCTCCATGTTACTACTGTAGTTAATCAGCTGGTCCTACACTGTAATCTAAATCCAGTAGGGTACCGAAAGAGTTAAACGCGTACTGCACACACAGCTAATCCCTACTAACTACTAAAATGCGACTACTAATATACTATTGTTGATTATAATCTCACCCAAAAGCCCCTCGGCCGACCACCCGGATTTTCTGGTATTTCTCCATTTTACTGCCCCTTGGCATAAACTTCATTGAGTTTCCATGGTTACACTTCCGGGGATTGGTATGGCGGCTTAGTGTGGACAAGTTAAGGTGGTCCTGATGCGCAGATATCCCGCTACATTCATACCACAACCACTGGTTGTTTTCAGCAATAAAGGGGAAATGGGTCCGCAGTGTGTATTTAACGGTGCGTGTAGTGGGCAACTAAAACAAATTAGTCAAACATAAACATGTGAATTAGTTGTTGTTTTTTTCTAATTAAAGTAGATATAAAATATGATGTTCCGAAACTAAAGTATTTAATAGAGTTATGCCTGACAATCATTATTATCTGAATTATCATCTTCAGTCAGTAGTATGTGTAAACGCTTTCACTCTAAAAAGAGCTAAAGAAAAAAAAAGAAACAGCGTTAGACTTTTTTTAGTGTGACCATCCAGCCAAAGAGTTTACTTTCTTCAGGTGATCATCTTGTGGTGGTTTGTGTATGTGTGTGCCCGGGGGGGAATTATATACAATCTGTCAGATGATGATATATTTTTTTACAATTAGATACGTCACTTTTCCAAAATTGAAAGTTATTAAACAGTGACATAATTTTTGTATCCCAATAATCATAAGTAAGCATTTTTTAAAAAGAAAAAAAAAAACAAAGTGAAATGAAACACATTTTTTTGTTTCATAATTCAGATTGAGCATACAATTTTAAACAACTTTCCAATTTACTTATTTTATCTAATATGCTTCGTTCTCTTGGTATCCTTAGTTGTAAAGCATACAAAGGTGGGCTCAGGAGTTGGGAGCTAGCTGCTAATTGGTAGTTGCACATGCCTATTGTGATTGGCTCAAGCCTCAACTGATGTGCTCAACTAGCTTCCAGTAGTGCTTTGCTGCTCCTTCAACAAGGAATACCAAGATAATTAAAGGGACACTGATCCCAAATTTTTTCTTTTGTGATTCAGATAGAGCATGACTTTTTAAGCAACTTTCTAATTTACTCCTATTATCAAATTTTCTTCATTCTCTTGGTGTCTTTATTTGAAATGCAAAAATGTAAGTTTAGATGCCGGCCCATTTTTGGTGAACAACCTGGGTTGTTCTTGCTGATTGGTGGATAAATTCATCCACCAATAAAAATGTGCTGTCCAGAGTCCAAACAAAATGGCTTAGATGCCTTCTTTTTCAAATAAAGATAGCAAGAGAATGAAGAAAAATTGATAATAGGAGTAAATTAGAAAGTTGCTTAAAATTGCATGTTCTATCTGAATCACAAAATAAAAAATTGGGGTTCAGTGTCCCTTTAAGCAAAATTTATAACAAAAGTAAATTCTAAAGCTGTTTACAAACATATATCCTCTTTCTCACAGCTTTCTAACCCTAATTTGTGGGGGTCACAAAAAGTTCAGGAAGGCCCAAGTAAGAAGGGGACTCCTGATTCCATATTTTATCGTGCTGCGCTATTAAAACGCCCGCAATCTTAAGGCCGGTCTTAGGGGTGTGCGACCTGTGTCATTGCACAGGGAACACACTTCAAGCGCTGGCCGGCTGCCTGCTTCCTCCCAGAACTCCCTCCTCTGTGGCAGCGCTGGGAGGAAGTGATCATATGTCACTTCCTCCCAGCGCACTGTGCTGCTCAGGAGAGAAGAGGGAGCCCTGCAGAGAAGGTCCTTGCCCAGCAGGTATGGGCATACAAGAGGGGGGGAGAGAAGGAGCTGAAAGGATGGGGGGTTAGTCTGAGCACTGAAAGATGGATAGGAGGTATAAGCATGGGAGGGAGGGTATGAGAATGGAAGGGGGTATGAATATGAAGTGGGAGTATAGAAGGGGCAGTGAGCATGGAATGGGGGGTATAAGTATGGAAGGGAGGGTATGAGCATGGAAGAGGGTATCAATATGAAGGGGGAGTATGGAAAGGGCATTGAGCATGGAAGGGCGGAGTATACGCATGAAAAGGGGGAGTATGAAGGGGAAGTATGAGTATGGAATGGAGGGTATGAGCATGGAAGCGGGGTATGAATATGAAGGGGGAGTATGAGTATGGAAGGGGGTATGAATATGAAGGGGGAGTATGAGTATGAAGTGGGAGTATGAGTATGGAAGGGGGTATGAATATGAAGGGAGAGTATGAGTATGGAAGAGGGTATGAATATGAAGGGAGAGTATGGAAGGTGCAGGGGAGTAAACATGGAAGGGGGGAGTATGAGTATGAAGTGGGAGTATGAGTATGGAAGGGGGTATGAATATGAAGGGAGAGTATGGAAGGTGTAGGGGAGTAAACATGGAAGGGGGAGTATGAGCATGAAGGGGCGAGTATGAGTATGAAGTGGGAGTATGAGTATGGAAGGGGGTATGAATATGAAGGGAGACTATGGAAGGTGCAGGGGAGTGAGCATGGAAGGGGGGAGTATGAGCATGAAGGGGCGAGTATGAGTATGAAGTGGGAGTATGAGTATGGAAGGGGGTATGAATATGAAGGGAGAGTATGGAAGGTGCAGGGGAGTAAACATGGAAGGGGGGAGTATGAGCATTGAAGGGGGGAGTATGAGGGTGAATGGGGCAGTATTAAGGGGGAGTATGGAAGGGGCAGGGGAGTGAGCATGGAAGGGGGGAGTATGAGCATGAAGGGGCGAGTATGAGTATGATTTATTATCAGTAAGTGTTTGATTTGTATACTTATTTTATATATATCCGGGGTCACGTAAAAATTTCTCTCGCGAAAATGGGTCGTGAGTGGAAAAAGTTTAAGAAGCTCTGCTCTATCTGAATCATGAAAGAAAAAATGTCGCTCTCATATTCCAATTAAATGCAAATAGAGCGAGACATTTTCTTATTACTATTAAAATGAATAAATAGACTTGTATTTGGAGTATTTCAGATATATATAATTTAAATATATATGAAGCTTAAAAATGTTTTTTGTGATTCAGACAGAGCATATCATTTTTTTAAAAAAGTTTCCAATTGACTTATTTTCTTTGTTGAAGAGATAGGTGGGTGTCTGTAGCATTACATGGCAGGATATATTGCTGCCATCTAATGCTTTTGCAAATAGATAACATTCTTGTAAAACTGCTGCCATATAGTTCTTCAGATATGTGCACGCTCCTGAGCTTACGCCCCTGCTTTTCAACAAAAGAAAAAAGAAAATACGATAATAGAATTAGAAAGATTTTTACAAGTGCTTGCTCTATCACAAAAGAAAAATATGGGATTTAATGTCTCTTTAATTTCAACATAATATTAATATTTAGCAGTTCTGCTATGTACAATGATTACATAAAATAGTTTTACATTTACATAGAGAGTGCAAACATCCATATGTATCTCTTTTAACCGCTTTCCTCTCCTTACAAAATAAATCGCTTTAATGTAACATTTTTTTCAAGTTTAAATTGTGCTTTTTCATATGCACAATATACATATTGTTAAAGTGAATGCAAATTTTAATGCTAAAATGCCCGGTTTTTAATAATTCGATTAAAAACAGGGGCACTTTAACCCTTTGAGTGCTAAGCACTTTCCCATCTGGGTGCTAAGCTTTTTTAAGTTTTTGTTTTGTTTTGTTTTATTTAAAAAATGTTTACTTTTTTTTTCTTCACATTCCCAAGACTTACACTGTTGGAAAGGTTAGGCGATGACCTTTGCAACGATGGGTCTTGGGGGCTGTAGCTGCTTAATCGAATTTTTTAAAAACCGGGCACTTTAGCATCAAAATTTACATTCACTTTAACGAAAAATAAAGAGATTATGGGTGCTTAAAGGGATAGTCTAGTCAAAATTAAACTTTAATGATTCAGATAGCGCATGCAATTGTAGGGATCTTTCTAATTTACTCCCATTATCAATTTTTCTCTGTTCTTTTGGTATCTTTATTTGAAAAAGCAAGAATATAAGCTTAGGAGCTAGTCCATTTTTGGTTCAGCACCTGGGTAGCGCTTACTGATTGGTGGCTACACTTAGACAGTTGCTGAACCGAAAATGGGCTGGTTCCTAAGCTTACAATCTTGCTTTTTCAAATAAAGATAGTAAGAGGACGAAGAAAAAATGATAAGAGGAGTAAATTAGAAAGTTACTTTAACTTGCATGCTCTATCTGAATCATGAAAGTTTAATTTTGACTATACTATTCCTTTAATCAATACCATGTATAAAGAAATTCAACTACAAAATGTAAATCAATACATGAATACTAACAGATAATCTGTATTTATTAAATAACACATTTATCCAATCAGAACTGGTTATTGTAGGCAAGAGATGTGTTGCTATAATTCCAGAGTCAGTGCAGGTTTGCTGGGCATATATTGGCTGTACCATGAGCTGCAGATTAAGGGGCATGTCATTTGGTGGCAGTGTATTTTTTGCTGTAATGAAAGTGATATGAAACACTTTATCTGTCTACTTTGCTTATTAGTACCAAAGCCAATGTTAACTGTAGATAATTTGACATAACATTTATTGCAACAGTGAGAACACTATTTATTGAACAATAAAGATTGCATACTAATGAACTGTTGTTCTATATATTATTGAATGCCAATGTGTCAGCACTATTGGTCTGAGATCAGTACTACTTCATAGCTTTTGTAAGATGATGCATATTCACTTATTTTAAAGTAGAAGCGCATTTCAAGGGATACAAGATAAGGTTCGATTTATTCTTCATGTCTTATCTGTACATTCTTATACAATGGTGTCTTTATTAGTAAACCAGAAATCCATATTCCATCAGTTTGGATAATCTACCCCAAGGGGGGGGGGGGGGTAGGAATCTTTGGTTGTTAAATGAAGATCTTGCATGCAGTGCATTATTGGAAGGACTGGCATAGTTGTTATTCATACCACATGATACTACAAATTTATTTATTTGCCATTTAATATTCAACATTTTCTGCAAATATAAAAATATAATACTTAAAATTTAGGATGGGTTTTCGTTTCCGCTTTGGCCAACTAGGCCTAAGTCAATGATCCCTTGGTTGTCTAGAGAGAGTGCCTGACCCGGCAATGCATTCCTAGCCTTCAATTGTAAGAAATATATGGAGCAGTTATAAGTGGAAATTGTTTGAAGTGGGGGTCTAAAGATAGCATATTGCAGTGCCTATGGCAGCAAGAAAACTAATACACCACTGTATAAAAGTATTAGCATAACAATGTAATGTATATTAAAGAAATATCAAACAGTGCTCCTTTAGAAATAAAAAAAAATATTTTCTTTTATTATTCCGATAGAGAATACAATTTTAAAAATGTTTCTAATTTACTTCCATTATCAAATTTGCTTTGCTCTCATGATATTCTTTGTTGAAGAGATACCTAGGTAGGTAGTGAGCACATCTACATGAGAGGAAATATAGCTGCCATTTAATGTTCTTGCTAATGTAAACATTGTAGCAAAACTCTGCCATAAAGTGCTGCAGATGTTGCCCCGTATTGCTTTTTTCTATTTCCAATGACTTCTTATAACAGCTGCAAAGTATAAAATATATGGGAAATTGCTATAAATTGGTATATTTTTTTCTCAATCCATTGTACTGAGCCTGCAGGAAGAACATACCTGTTTATCTTGTCTCTCTTTCTCTCCATACGCAACTTTTAATAGTGACGATGTACTGGCATATTAAACTATTCAATGTGTATATATGACAGGCTAGAAACATGTAACTGTCATTTATTGATATTGTTATAAGAAATTACCAGAAAAATAAAATATATTGTTTATATTGCAGAGCAAGAAGTATAGGCAAATGGCATTATGACTATTTTCAAGCATAAGACATCTAGTATAGGATCTCAGACCGGTTTTATAATAACATACTGTTGAATGTTTTAGGATGCACCCTTGATTGGACATGTGGGGGGTAGATTGAATGCATTAGGACATAATACTGAAAAATTTAACAATTCATTCCCATCTAATTAGATGCCATCTTTATTGTTTTCTGGAAGACTTCCCAGTGTAATGACAAGTTGCTTCTTTCTAATAATCTCTTATAATTGCCTTGGGTCATAGAGTAATTAGCTGCTTTCACAATGTGATGCTTATAAAGAAGTGTGTGAGTGGTAGTTGTGTGAAGTTGTCCCCAACTTGGAAACAATGGCAGAAGTGTCCTTTGTATGTTAACGACCACAGTTTGACGTGTGACTTTAGCCTTTTAGAGACCCAAACACATCAAACAGGAGACACTGGTTGTGGACAGTTTGGGAGGGGGAGAGCATTGCCTTTCATTTCAGCATATCATCAAAGTAACTGCTAGATAATCAATGTTTTGCCCTTATCCCCCCAGGTCCAAATCATAATGAGGTAAAATAAAGGCTTGTTCCAAGTAACAATCCGTCCTCATAGCACAGAATTAGGGCTTGATTTATCAAGCTACGGCGGACAGGGGTGTACATATGCATCCCTGTCTGCCACAGCTCACCTCTGGCAGACCGAATTCCCCTGGCGGAACTTAACATTTCGCGCAAACACTATTTAGCGCTCATGTGCAATGCCGCCCCCTGCCTGCGCACAGCCAACCACATGTGGGGAGAAGCTGTCAATCTCCCCAGTCAGACAAAACCGGGGAGATTGAAATTCTCCACCTCTTAGCAGCGGTCTAATGACCGCTGCTTGATAAATTGTGACTGCAGGTTCTCTTGTGAGAACTTGCAATCGCAGAGAGGCAAATTAAAACTACTTTTATGTTTTTGCCTCTTCCTGGGGTGTTCAAGGAAGGCACCTCGCTGATCCTTTGGAATCCACCCCAAGTGAACCTCGGGGAATGAGATTTAGAAAATAATCTCATTTATTTAATTTGAAGAAAAAATAATGCTTGACAGCAGTTTATGGTTCTTAGTTCTACCTCCTAGACACTGTTTACTTTTATTGTCTGCATTATTACTAACTCATTTGGAGCCATTTGTTTACAAATAGCCCTTATTCCATTGATACTAAGCTTTCTCACATACAAGCAAATGATTCTGCCTGCATTACATTATCTGATGAGATAGGCTAATTATACCTTAGAAACCACAGGGAAGAATAAGTATCGCTTCCTTTTCATGATACTTTTATTTCAGGTATAATATACTTACCATGCTATCATTTCTGTTATCTTTTTTGTCTTTTACAGCAAGACTGTGCTGACTAGGAAACATTAGATCAATTATTACTTAAATTAGCATTACGTATTTAAAATTCAATAAATAGCATAATAAAACTGGTAATTTATAATATACAGATCAAATGAAGAGGTAATCTCCAGCTGTAGTGAGCAAATTGACTTTTATTTTTCATACAGGGTCAAACACAGCTACGTTTTGGGTGCTGTATTCACTTTTGTTTACTTCAAATTTATAATATACAACATCTTGATGTGATGCATCCTGTGGGTTCGTTTTATGGCAGTTGAAAATGTACCTATTTTTCCTTTATAAATTCCTCCCAAGAACATGCATTGGCAACTAAAATCATTAATTTGAATGACACAGAAAGCAGTGATTTAAGCCCTTAATTGTTCGTAAAAACATAGACAACACTGATTTAACGTCTTGACTTTCCAAATCACACCCAGGAAATGAAGAAATAAAATCACAGCTGCTTAAAAGGACAGTTTACTCAAGAATTTTTATTGTTTAAAAAGATAAATAATGCCTTTATTACCCATTACCCAGTTTTGCATAACAACAGTTATATTAAAAGGACAGTCAACAGCAGAATTTTTGTTGTTTAAAAAGATAGATAATCCCTTTATTACCCATTCCCCAGTTTTGCATAACCAACACTGTTATAATAATACACTTTTTACCTCAGTGATTACCTTGTATCGAAGCCTCTGCAAACTGCCCCCTTTTTTTTTTTTTAATATTATTTTTATTGATGAGGCATTATAGGAGTACATAAAGTTAATTGTGAAGACATACTTGAAAAATATACAGTTAATATGTCTCACTAGTACATACAGTATAACAAAAAATGCTTGATATAATTGTACATTTTGATATATCTCATTGTACATTAGACAATCAAATAATACACAAAGGAAAAACATATCAATCTTAGTACCCTAAACATTTAAATTTTAAACTGCCTTTTTTTTTCCAAACTTCTGGCCCGTGAAAAAAAAAAAAAGTGTGAAAGATGTATTATCACAATTTAAATTATAACTGGAAAAGGAAAGGGAAGAAAAAAAAAAAAGTGGGGTGGAAGGAGGGGTTGATGGGGTAATTTCTCCCTCTCTCCAACTCCCCCTCTCCCTCACCAACACTCCATATTCTTATTACATTGTTTCTCTCTCCTAGTCCATCCACCATTCCTGAAAAACCCCTGACAGAATAGAAACATAGAATTTGACGGTAGATAAGAACCAAAAAGGCCCATCAAGTCTACCCATATTACATGTTACTTTTTCCTTAGGATAGCCTTATGCATGTCCCAGGCATTTTTAAATTCCTTTACAGTCTTTGTGTTTACCACCTCAAATGGAAGTTCATTCCATGAATCCACCAACCTTTCTGTAAAAAAATGCTTCCTTAAATTTCCCCTGAATCTGCTACCCTCTAACTTTAGATTGTGACCCCTTGTTTTGGCATTTATTTTTTTTGTGAAAAATGCTTTCAGCTTCTATTTTATTAAAGGGACATTAAACCCAATTTTTTTCTTTCATGATTCAGATAGAGAATACCATTTTAAACAACTTTCTAAATTACTTCTGTTATCTAATTTGCTTCATTCTCTTGATATTGCTTCCTGAAAAGCATATCTAGATAGGCTCAGTAGCTTCTGATTGGTGGCTGCACATATTTTCCTCATGTGATTGGCTCACGCATGTGCATTGCTATTTCTTTAACAAAGGATATCTATAGATTGAAGCAAATTAGATAATAGAAGTAAATTGGAATGTTGTTTACAATTGTATTCTCTGTCTGAATCATGAAAGAAAATGTTTGGGTTTAATGTTCCTTTAAGTCCCTTCATATATTTGAAGGTTTCTATCATGTCACCTCTTTCCCTTCTATCCTCTAAACTATACATATTTAGATCACAGAGTCTTTCTTTGTACGTTTTGTATTTTAGACCATGTACCATTTTAGTAGCCCTCCTTTGGACAGCTTCTAGTTTATTTATATTTTTCTGAAGATATGGTCTCCAGAACTGTACACAGTATTCCAGATTTGGTCTAACTAATGATCTGTAAAGTGGCATAAAAACCTTGCTATTTCTGCTACTAAAACCTCTTCCAATGCAACCAAGTATTTGACTGGCCTTGCTGGCTGCACTGCGGCATTGTGTACCAAATTTTAAATCATCTGAAATAATAATTCCCAAATCCCTTTCTTCTTTAATTACAGTCAGTAATGTACCATTGAGACTATAATTGGCCTTTGGGTTTTTGGATCCTATATGCATAATTTTGTCTTGGTAATATTAAATTTCAGATCCCATTTATTTGACCAGTCATCTAGTTTATTAATATCACAGTTCATTTGATCAACTCCTCCTGGAACATCTACCCTGTTACAAATTTTTGTATCATCAGCAAACAAGCAAACCTTCCCCTTAAGCCCACTTCCAATATCACTTATGAGCATGTTAAACAAAACAGGCCCAAGAACTGACCCTTGGGGAACACCACTGTTAACTGATGCCTCATTTGAATGTACTCCATTAATTGAAACCCTCTGTCGTCTATCTTTAAGCCAGCATTCTACCCACTTAACAATCTTAGCATCTATTCCAAGGCAATACATTTTGTGAATAAGTTTGTTGTGTGGGACAGTGTCAAATGCTTTGCTAAAGTCTAGATATGCAACATCTACAGCTCCTCCCTGGTCTATTATTTTAGTTACATGGTAAAAGAAATCAATTAGATTAGCCAGGCATGATCTTCCAGCAGTGAAACCATGCTGTCCTTTATCTTCTAAGTTGTTTGTCTGAATGAAAGATACAAGTCTTTCCTTTAAAAGAATATATATGCAAAAAAATCAGACTTTATAAAGCTTTCAATTATTTGATTCTGGATTGGGTCTGGGTATGCAAGTATGACTTTAAGCCATTTTCAAAGAATTTTTTAACTATTTTTTCTTGGCTTATAGACAGACTATATCGTTCTAGATTAATTTGCTAAGAACTGACTTAGTAAACTTTTTGATACTCAGACTTGACTTGGATTTCCATGAACTTAGTATGATCAACCTATTGTACCTATTAGAATTGCTGTGTTTATTAAGGAGATATTCTCCCCTGCATAGGTGTAGTTGTGTAACAATATAACATCTCTTTTAGTTATATTTATTTCCTTAATCAGGAATCTTTTCAGCCAATAGCTCACCTTAGACCAAAAAACCCTGACTTTCGGACATAGCCACAAAAATGGGATAGATCTGCATTTTGGAATAGGAACATCTAGTACAATAAGCAATTCTGTGAAGCAACCATTTAGCTATTATGGCAGGTGACATATATGTTTTGTTAATCATTTTAATATGTGATTCCTTCCATGCCTGAGAATTAGTGCAGTTAGTTATCAATTAGAACTTTGAATAATGTCTTCACTTGAAATCTCTACCAGATCCTTAGACCATTTGAATGTTTTGTAGGTGTTCCACATTCACCCTACCAATTCTGTGCATTAGCAAATAGTACCAAATTGCAATAGACGTTAATCCTGCCTTATATGCTCTAATCTCATTATCTATTTCCCCCAGCAACCAGTTCCTTTCAGGATTTGGTGTCTGGAAGAGGTAGTATTGTCTAATCTGCAGATATGCAAAAAAGTAATTTCTGGATAGTGCAAACTCATTTTTCAAATGCCCCCTTATTTCAGTTCTTTTGACAGACTTGCATTTTAGCCAATCAGTTCTTACTCCTAGGTAACTTCACGTGTGTGAGCTCAATGTTATCTATATGACACACATATAACACACATGTCTAGTAGTGAAAAACTGTCTAAGGTCTAAGAAATTAGCATATGAGCCTACCTAGATTTAGCTTTCAACTACGAATGCTAACCGCTAAATTTAGAGTTTTGTTGGTAAAAACACGCGTAGCTAACGCTGCTTTTTTTCCCAACGCACCCTTCCAACAACGCTGGTATTTAGAGTTGTCTGAGGGGCTGCGTTAGGCTCAAAAAAGGGTGCGTTGAGCCTAATTTAGCTCCACTTCAACCCTCAATACCAGCGTTGCTTACGGTAGCGGTAAGCTGGGAAAACGTGCTCGTGCACGATTTCCCCATAGGAAACAATGGGGCATTTTGGGCTGAAAAAAAACCTAACACCTGCAAAAAAGGAGCGTTCAGCTCCTAACGCAGCCCTATTGTTTCCTATGGGGAAACACTCTCTAAGTCTACACCTAACACCCTAACATGAACCCCGAGTCTAAACACCCCTAACCTTACACTTATTAACCCCTAATCTGCCGCCCCCGCTATCGCTGACACCTGCATTATACTATTAACCCCTAATCTGCCGCTCCGTACACCGCCGCAACCTACATTATACATATGAACCCCTAATCTGCTGCCCCTATATTATATTTATTAACCCCTAATCTGCCCCCCCCAACGTCGCCGCTACCTTACCTACACTTATTAAACCCTAATCTGCCGACCGGACCTCGCCGCCACTATAATAAATGTATTAACCCCTAAACCGCCGCACTCCCGCCTCGCAAACACTATATAAATTGTATTAACCCCTAATCTGCCCTCCCTAACATCGCCGCCACCTACCTACAATTATTAACCCCTAATCTCCCGCACCGTCGCCGCTACTATAATAAAGTTATTAACCCCTAAACCTAACTCTAACCCTAACCCTAACACCCCCCTAACATAAATGTAATTTAAATTAAACGAAATAATATTCCTAAAATTAACTAAATTAATCCTATTTAAAACTAAATACTTACCTATAAAATAAACCCTAATATAGCTACAATATAACTAATAATTACATTGTAGCTATTTTAGGATTTATATTTATTTTACAGGCAACTTTGTATTTATTTTAACTAGGTACAATAGCTATTAAATAGTTAATAACTATTTAATAGCTACCTAGTTAAAATAAGTACAAAATTACCTGTAAAATAAATCCTAACCTAAGTTACAAATACACCTAACACTACACTATCATTAAATTAATTAAATAAATTACATACAATTACCTAAAATAAAATATAATTACATAAACTATACTATAATACAAAAACCCCCCACTAAATTACAAAAAATAAAAAAGAATTACAAGCAGTTTAAACTAATTACACCTAATCTAAGCCCCCTAATAAAATAAAAAAGCCCCCCAAAATAAAAAATTCCCTACCCTATTCTAAAATACAAAGGTAATCAGCTCTTTTACCAGCCCTTAAAAGGGCTTTTTGCGGGGCATTGCCCCAAAGTAATCAGCTCTTTTACCTGAAAATAAAAATACAATACCCCCCCAACATTAAAACCCACCACCCACATACCCCTACTCTAGCCCACCCAAACCCCCCTTAAAAGAACCTAACACTAACCCCCTGAAGATCTCCCTACCTTGAGTCGTCTTCATCCAGCCGAGCCGAATTCTTCATCCAAGGTGCGCAGAGGAGGTCCTTGATCCGGTAGAAGTCTTCATCCAAGCGGCAAAGAAGAGGTCCTCCATCCAGTAGAAGTGTTCATCCAGGCGGCGTCTTCAATCTTCATCCATCCGGAGCGGAGGGGAGCCATCTTCAACGGAGCCGATGCAGAGCCATCCTCTTCAACCGACGGACTAACGACGAATGAAGGTTCCTTTAAGGGACGTCATCCAAGATGGTGTCCCTTCAATTCCGATTGGCTGATAGAATTATATCAGCCAATCGGAATTAAGGTAGAAAAAATCTGATTGGCTGATGCAATCAGCAAATCAGATTGAAGTTCAATCCGATTGGCTGATCCAATCAGCCAATCATATTGAACTTGCATTCTATTGGCTGGTAAAAAAGTAATCAGAAACACATTAAGGAAAACACAGTTTTATGTATACTGTCCCTTTAAGGTACCCTACCCCAAGATCAAACTTCAAAAATATGTCAGTAGCAGCATTTGTCAACTTACTACAAGCCCTTGGATGGATAGAAAACTTTTGCTGGCAACAATTGAATGAAACAAGTTTTTTTTGTTTTGTTCTTTTTTAGATAAAAAATAAATTTCAGAAAAAAAGGAAAGTATCAGTTTATTTGTATATAAAATGAGATAAGTGACACACTTACAATAGTATGTAACAGAAAAGATACATCCATTGTTACTTAAAGAGACAGTCTACAATAGAATTTTTATTATTATTACTTTTAGGGGGTTAATACACGTTTTACCTCTGTGATTACCTTGTATCTAAGCCTCTTCTGACCCCCTGATCACATGGCTGTGACTATTTAAAATCTATTGACTTGCATTTAGTACTGTGTTGTGCTAATTCTTAAATAACTTCCCGGGTGTGGGCACATTGCTGTCCCACATAAACTATCAGTCTCCAGTTGTGAAAAGCAAATACAAAAGCATGTGATTAAGAGGCTGTCTATAGAGCCTTTGAAACAGGCAGACATTTTAGAGGTTTAAATATTCTAAAGTATATTAATCTAACAATGTTGGTTGTGCAAAGCTGGGGAATGGGTACTAAAGGCATTATCTATCTTTTTAAACAATAATAATTTTTGTGTAGACTGTCCCTTTAAGTATCTTTTAGTACAGGTCAGGACCTGAACTCATTTTAGGTGAGGCCAAATGACGAATTTTAGTTACAGAGAGATTTTATTGTCATCCCCTGATGAAACAACCACTGAAAATTGTACGACCACAGTTCATCTCCTTCATCAGGGAACAAAGTCCTTTTACAAGCGTTCCAAGTGAAACAATGCGGAACAAGTGAGTTAGCAGTTAGCAGATTAGATATTTATGTGCTGTCATCTTTATGGCTTTTCAGTCACATATTTACACATTAACGATGACTAAAAAAAACCGTACAGGATCAGGTTTTTAAAACTCCACTGGTTTCTGCTGCTTTTCTTTCTTGTAGGATGGTTTGAGTAAGAAAGCCTTTTAGCAACTCTGGTAGCGCTCACACATAGGGTAGTTTCTTGTCAGAGTTTTAGTAAACCATGATGGCAAGAAATGATATTTATAGTGATATTCACTTCAGTTTACTATTTGCATTCTCGCTTCTTATGTAATGTTGTACTCACAAGGGCTGGGTGTTCTGACAGGCTTGGCGAGTATCCCACACGATTATTTAAAGGGACATGAAATCCATATGTTGTGTTTTTGATTCAGTCAGAGAATAGAATTTAAAAACAAAGGCCTAGATTTAGAGTTTGGCGGTAGCCGTGAAAACCAGCGTTAGATGCTCCTAACGCTGGTTTTAGGCTACCGCCGATATTTGGAGTCACTCAAAATAGGGTCTAACGCTCACTTTTCAGCCGCGACTTTTCCATAACGCAGATCCCCTTACGTCAATTGCGTATCCTATCTTTTCAATGGGATCTTTCTAACTCCGGTATTTAGAGTCGTGGCTGAAGTGAGCGTTAGACATCTAACGACAAAACTCCAGCCGCAGGAAAAAAGTCAGTAGTTAAGAGCTTTCTGGGCTAACGCCGGTTTATAAAGCTCTTAGCTACTGTACTCTAAAGTACACTAACACCCATAAACTACCTATGTACCCCTAAACCGAGGTCCCCCCACATCGCCGATACTCGAGTAATTTTTTTTAACCCCTAATCTGCCAACCGCCACCTACGTTATCCTTATGTACCCCTAATCTGCTGCCCCTAACACCGCCGACCCCTGTATTATATTTATTAACCCCTAACCTGCCCCCCACAACGTCACCTCCACCTACCTACACTTATTAACCCCTAATCTGCCGACCGCAAAGCGCCGCCACCTACGTTATCCTTATGTACCCCTAATCTGCTGCCCCTAACACCGCCGACCCCTATATTATATTTATTAACCCCTAATCTGCCCCCCTCAACGTCGCCTCCACCTGCCTACACTTATTAACCCCTAATCTGCCGAGCGGACCTGAGCGCTACTATAATAAAGTTATTAACCCCTAATCCGCCTCACTAACCCTATAATAAATAGTATTAACCCCTAATCTGCCCTCCCTAACATCGCCGACACCTAACTTTAATTATTAACCTCTAATCTGCCGACCGGAGCTCACCGTTATTCTAATAAATGTATTAACCCCTAAAGCTAAGTCTAACCCTAACACTAACACCCCCCTAAGTTAAATATAATTTAAATCTAACGAAATTAATTATCTCTTATTAAATAAATTATTCCTATTTAAAGCTAAATACTTACCTGTAAAATAAATCCTAATATAGCTACAATATAAATTATAATTATATTATAGCTATTTTAGGATTAATATTTATTTTACAGGTAACTTTGTATTTATTTTAACCAGGTACAATAGCTATTAAATAGTTAAGAACTATTTAATAGCTAAAATAGTTAAAATAATTACAAATATACCTGTAAAAGAAATCCTAACCTAAGTTAAAATTAAACCTAACACTATACTATCAATAAATTAATTAAATAAACTACCTACAATTAACCTAACACTACACTATCAATAAATTAATTAAATACAATTGCTACAAATAAATACAATTAAATAAACTTGCTAAAGTACAAAAAATAAAAAAGAACTAAGTTACAAAAAATAAAAAAATATTTACAAACATAAGAAAAATATTGCAACAATTTTAAACTAATTACATCTACTCTAAGCCCCCCTAATAAAATAACAAAGCCCCCCAAAATAAAAAAATGCCCTACCCTATTCTAAATAACTAAAGTTCAAAGCTCTTTTACCTTACCAGCCCTGAACAGGGCCCTTTGCAGGGCATGCCCCAAGAAGTTCAGCTCTTTTGCCTGTAAAAGAAAAAATACAATACCCAAGCCCCCCAACATTACAACCCACCACCCACATACCCCTAATCTAACCCAACCCCCCCTTAAATAAACCTAACACTAAGCCCCTGAAGATCTTCCTACCTTATCTTCACCATACCAGGTTCACCGATCCGTCCTGAAGAGCTCCTCCGATGTCCTGATCCAAGCCCAAGCGGGGGGCTGAAGAGGTCCATGATCCGGCTGAAGTCTTCATCCAAGCGGGAGCTGAAGAGGTCCATGATCCGGATGAAGTCTTCTATCAACGGCATCTTCAATCTTCTTTCTTCCGGATCCATCTTGCAGACCTCCGACGCGGAACATCCTGCTGGGCCGACGGACTAAAGACGAATGACGGTTCCTTTAAGGGACGTCATCCAAGATGGCGTCCCTCTAATTCCGATTGGCTGATAGGATTCTATCAGCCAATCGGAATTAAGGTAGGAATATTCTGATTGGCTGATGGAATCAGCCAATCAGAATCAAGTTCAATCCGATTGGCTGATCCAATCAGCCAATCAGATTGAGCTCGCATTCTATTGGCTGATCGGAACAGCCAATAGATTGCGAGCTCAATCTGATTGGCTGATTGAATCAGCCAATCGGATTGAACTTGAATCTGATTGGCTGATTCCATCAGCCAATCAGAATATTCCTACCTTAATTCCGATTGGCTGATAGAATCCTATCAGCCAATCGGAATTCGAGGGACGCCATCTTGGATGACGTCCCTTAAAGGAACCGTCATTCGTCTTTAGTCCGTCGGCCCAGCAGGATGTTCCGCGTCGGAGGTCTGCAAG
The DNA here is from genome assembly GCF_027579735.1 of Bombina bombina. NCBI lineage: Eukaryota > Metazoa > Chordata > Amphibia > Anura > Bombinatoridae > Bombina > Bombina bombina. Next base: position 231,003,801 of record NC_069501.1, read on the forward strand.
ATGGATCCGGAAGAAAGAAGATTGAAGATGCCGTTGATAGAAGACTTCATCCGGATCATGGACCTCTTCAGCTCCCGCTTGGATGAAGACTTCAGCCGGATCATGGACCTCTTCAGCCCCCCGCTTGGGCTTGGATCAGGACATCGGAGGAGCTCTTCAGGACGGATCGGTGAACCTGGTATGGTGAAGATAAGGTAGGAAGATCTTCAGGGGCTTAGTGTTAGGTTTATTTAAGGGGGGTTTGGGTTAGATTAGGGGTATGTGGGTGGTGGGTTGTAATGTTGGGGGGCTTGGGTATTGTATTTTTTCTTTTACAGGCAAAAGAGCTGAACTTCTTGGGGCATGCCCCGCAAAGGGCCCTGTTCAGGGCTGGTAAGGTAAAAGAGCTTTGAACTTTAGTTATTTAGAATAGGGTAGGGCATTTTTTTATTTGGGGGGGCTTTGTTATTTTATTAGGGGGCTTAGAGTAGGTGTAATTAGTTTAAAATTGTTGTAATATTTTTCTTATGTTTGTAAATATTTTTTTATGTTTTGTAACTTAGTTCTTTTTTCTTTTTTGTACTTTAGCAAGTTTATTTAATTGTATTTATTTGTAGCAATTGTATTTAATTAATTTATTGATAGTGTAGTGTTAGGTTAATTGTAGGTAATTGTAGGTAGTTTATTTAATTAATTTATTGATAGTATAGTGTTAGGTTTAATTTTAACTTAGGTTAGGATTTCTTTTACAGGTAAATTTGTAATTATTTTAACTATTTTAGCTATTAAATAGTTCTTAACTATTTAATAGCTATTGTACCTGGTTAAAATAAATACAAAGTTACCTGTAAAATAAATATTAATCCTAAAATAGCTATAATATAATTATAATTTATATTGTAGCTATATTAGGATTTATTTTACAGGTAAGTATTTAGCTTTAAATAGGAATAATTTATTTAATAAGAGATAATTAATTTCGTTAGATTTAAATTATATTTAATTTAGGGGGGTGTTAATGTTAGGGTTAGACTTAGCTTTAGGGGTTAATACATTTATTAGAATAGCGGTGAGCTCCGGTCGGCAGATTAGGGGTTAATAATTGAAGTTAGGTGTCGGCGATGTTAGGGAGGGCAGATTAGGGGTTAATACTATTTATTATAGGGTTAGTGAGGCGGATTAGGGGTTAATAACTTTATTATAGTAGCGCTCAGGTCCGCTCGGCAGATTAGGGGTTAATAAGTGTAGGCAGGTGGAGGCGACGTTGTGGGGGGCAGATTAGGGGTTAATAAATATAATATAGGGGTCGGCGATGTTAGGGCAGCAGATTAGGGGTACATAGGGATAATGTAAGTAGCGGTGGTTTACGGAGCGGCAGATTAGGGGTTAAAAATAATATGCAGGTGTCAGCGATAGCGGGGGCGGCAGAATAGGGGTTAATAAGTGTAATGCTAGGGGTGTTTAGACTCGGGGTACATGTTAGGGTGTTAGGTGCAGACGTAGAAGTGTTTCCCCATAGCAAACAATGGGGCTGCGTTAGGAGCTGAACGCGGCTTTTTTGCAGGTGTTAGGTTTTTTTTCAGCTCAAACAGCCCCATTGTGTCCTATGGGGGAATCGTGCACGAGCAAGTTTTTGAGGCTGGCCGCTTGCGTAAGCAACTCTGGTATCGAGAGTTGAAGCTGCGTTAAAAATGCTCTACGCTCCTTTTTTGGAGCCTAACGCTGACATTATATGGACTCTCAATACCAGAGTTATTTTTATGGTGCGGCCAGAAAAAAGCCGGCGTTAGTTTTTCGGGTCGTTACCGACAAAACTCCAAATCTAGCCGAAAGTTTCCAAAGTGCTTCTATTATCAAATTTGTTACGTTCTCATGTTATTCTCTGTCGAGGAGAGATACCTAGGTAGGTAGCGTGCACATGTTTGGAGCACTACATGGCAGGAAATAGCGCTGCCATTTAGTGCTCTTGCTAAGGTACAACATTCTTGTAAATCTGTTGCCATATAGTACTGCAGACATGTGCACGCTCCTGAGCTTAAAGAGTTTTACAATAGTAAAAAAAATACTTGCTCTAATTCGTAACTTTAAAGGGACACTGAACCCAATTTTTTTCTTTCGCGATTCAGATAGAGCATGCAATTTTAAGCAACTTTCTAATTTACTCCTATTATCAATTTTTCTTAATTCTCTTGCTATCTTTATTTGAAAAATAAGGCATCTAAGTTAAGGAGCCAGACAATTTTTGGTTCAGACCCCGGACAGCACTTGTTTATTGGTGGGTGAATTTATCCACCAATCAGCAAGAACAGCCCAGGTTGTTCACCAAAAATGGGCCGGCATCTAAACTTACATTCTTACATTTCAAATAAAGATACCAAGAGAATGAAGAAAATTTGATAATAGGAGCAAATTAGAAAGTTGCTTAAAATTGCATGCTCTATCTGAATCATGAAAGAAAAAATTTGGGTTCAATGTCCCTTTAAGACTAGCAACCCTGTGCTACTATGTGTTTAACCACTGCAAAGATGACTGGGCACAATGATAGGTGGGGCCACAATATCCCCCTCTTGATCCCAAAATGTATGGGATCAAGCAGTCATTTTACCCTTTTGCTGCCAGAAACAAACAAATCAATAATTTTATCTCTTTGGCTGCCAGTAACACACAGAAGTGATTTGACCCATTTGACCCCTCTTACTTATTTCTGCTTCATATTTGTAATGCGCTTATCTAACTCTCAGGGACTTTTAAAAACTGTATTTTTGTGAATGTTTTACTGGACAGCCTGCTAAAACACTGGGCACCTGACAACACTTGTACTGGCAGAGTTATGCTTGTGAAGCCTGACAGGTGCACTTTAAATTCCTAAATCTGGAAAACCCATAATTTTCAAACTTAAATTGAAGTTAAAAAATAAAAATCAATAATTAAAGTATATTGCAAAGCTGTTGTACAATGTTATACTAATTAAACATTTTACACAACAATCTGATGTTGTTCATTAGCCCTTTAACTGGCCACAGTAAAGGAAATACGCCTCGTGTATCACTTGTATTACAAGTTTAAAGTAAAAAAGTTTGCACGTGACCAAACACTGACTTCAGATATCGCGACCACTTTAACGTATTCTTCCCATAGATTTCAATAGAGTGCATAAACTGAAAAAACCTTATACCTATTTTTGCGTGCTAACCCAAGCTGTTAATATTGCGCACATAGAATAAAATGTTCCATTTATTTTTTGTCAAACATCTTATATCCTATATCTTTGAACCCTTATAACTTTTTTTTATAAAAAAATGTTTTAATAATTTTTATCAGATACTGTTTATATTAATTTAACTGTATTTTTACCCGACAAGCGCTAATCACCATTTCTCTCAAGCGAACGCCTTTATTTTCAACTTGTAAAATGAGCGCTATTTCCGATGCACGTAAAATGACAGAAAAAAAATGAAATCCCTTGCATGCAAAAGTAAGCGCAAGACTTGTAATCTAGCCCATAGTTTGTGTAAAGTCACACAAAATATCAACAGCTTCCAGAATTAGTATATTTCTTACAAAAAACAGAAACAAAGGATACACATAAAAAACACTCACCTAAATTACAAGTTTTGCGGTGCGCCTATACCGCTGAAATATTGGCCTTTGCGCACAGAATGGAAGTTCACCCGTATTACAAGTGGAGGCGATATGGCTATACCGCTAACGTTTTAGCCTGTACTGCAATTCTCCATTCCACACTCAAAAAATGGCCTTTGAGTGTGGAATTTTCAGCTCACCCGTATTACAAGTTGTTCGGTCAGGCTATTATGCTAGCATTATAGCCTATACAGCAATGATCCATTCCGCTACCAAAGACCAGTAGTTATGGATTTTACGAAACAAAAATGTTTCACAAAACTCATAACAAAAACCGCCATCCCCCCGCATTGCAAATACTATAATAAACCTATTAACCCCTAATCCACCTCCCAACCACATCGCGACTACTAAATAAACCTATTAACCCCTCTGCCACCCACCCACCCACATTGCCAACACTAAAATAAAGTATTAACCCCTAATCCGCCGCCACCCCCTGCATCGCTAATACTAAAATAAACCTATTAACCCTTAAACCACCGGCCACCCACATCACTAATCCTAAAATAAACCTAATAACCCCTAAACCGCCGGCCCCCCACAACACATCACACTAAATTAAACTATTAACCCCTAAACCTAACACCCCCCTAACTTTAAATTAAAGTTACAATATAACTGGCTTAAAATAAATAAAAAGTTACCTGTGAAATAAAAAAACTAAACCTAACTATAAATAAACCTAACATTACTATTTTAACAAAATAAAATATATCAAAAAATAAAAAAAATCTAAATTACAAAATTAAAAAATCCTAACACTACAAAAAAAAACAACAACCTAACATTATAAAAAGCTTAGGTTTTTATTTATTTGAAGGTAGTTTTATTGTAATTTTAACTTAAAGTTAGGGGGTGTTAGGTTTAGGGGTTAATAGTTTAATTTAGGTAGTTGCAATGTGGGATTTTTGGCGTTTTAGGGGTTAATAGGTTTAGGTTAGTATTTGCGATGTGGGTGTTTGGCGGTTTAGGTTAGTATTTGTGATGTGGGTGTTTGGCAGTTTAGGGGTTAATAGGTTTAGTTTGGTATTTGCAATCCGGGAGATGGCAGTTTAGGGATTATTAGCTTTATTTAGTGACGGCGATGCAGAAGGGGGAAGTGGTTTAGGGGTTAATAACTTTATTTAGGTGATAGCGATGCAGGGCGGCGATTTAGCGGTTAATAGGTTTATTTTGTGTCGGGGATGTCAGGGGCGGCGGTGTAGGGGTTAATAACTTTATTTAGTGTTGGCGATGTCGGGGGCGGCAGATTAGGGGTATTTAGACTAAGGGTTTATGTTAGGGTGCAAGGTTTTTACATAACCTTCTTGTCCTCATAGACATCAATGGGGATTGCGTTATAGCGATCGCCATTCCGCAACCGCAGGTGTTAGTTTTTTCTAACACTTTTTCTCCATTGATGTCTATGGGGGAAAACGTGCACAAGCACGTCAAGTCAGGGCTTGGCTTTTGTGCGGTATGGAGCTTATTGCACCATAACGCACAGCACAAGAAGGTTTTTCTGTAACTTGTAATGGCAGCGCTATGGAAAGTTACATTTTTTGTTTTACTTACCCACCGGGTTTAGCGCATAAGTTGCATAACTTGTAATTTAGGTGACTGTATGCTCATAAATAAGTTTGAATCTGTTTCAGAATGACAAGAGGCACCTCATGCTGCTTTCGTGCGTGTGCGGCTATATAATATTGAAGTCGCTCATCTTTATTGCTCTACACGCAATACACAGATTGAAGCCACTTATGAATATGGCTCTAGGTCTTTGCTTGATGAAGTTACAGATTGTTCATTTGTAGTATATAGTTTTGTTATAATCAATACAATTTCTCCAAATGTTAATTTCCACTGCAAACATATTTTGTATACAGGTCATCAGATGTCCGTCATCTGCCTTATCAACTGCATAATGAGTCAGATTGGGGTGTGTAGTTTGCTCCCAGGCTGTATCCACAACTCCAATTCTTATTATTTTCTGAGACATTCCAGGCATAGTTGGCTTCAATGCAACAGATCAGCTGATATTCTCAAAGTGACAAGTATTTATGCTGCAATAATACACAATAAAAGACTTGGACTGGGTGTGCAACGCAGAAATAAATATATAGCAGTTCCTTAAGCTAAACTAATACTGTAGTGTTCCCTAGTGGTCAGTTGAGGAAATTTTCAAATATTAGGATTTTAAACAGGTTGTTGCTTTTTGAGTTGAATATGTGATTGCATACTCTAAAAATGGATATCTTAAAAATGGTATTACTCTAAAAAAAAAAGAAAAGCCTGACCTTCAATGTTACCTAATTACAGAGCCCCAGAATGGCCATGCAAAGTTTTATTTTTCCTAATTTGTGCGCACTGTTTGTAAATCTTGGGCATGTTATGTTAAATTGATGAGCACAAAATTGGAAAAACATGCATGATTGAAAACAAAATTACACAGTCCATATGTGTGCTCAATGAGGTGGAAAATATATAATGACAATATATATATATCAAGTAGAAAAAGGAGGTCGATCCCAGTATCCATATGGTGTAGATAAAAACAGCCTTTATTACTCAAATTAAAATGACAAACATGATACACGCACAGCCACCAATATGCAATGCTAATATCAAAAGCTTGCTGTAAAATACATATTATCAATAGTAGCAACAAACATGGCATTGCAATATTACAAAAAAGGGGAGAGGAAAGACGTGTCTAATAACGAAATAATGAGGCTGTGAACTGCCACTAATACATACCGGCTTACAAGGGTTAAAAACACGGAATTTACTCTTTTTCTCAATATATATATATATATATATATATATATATATATATATATATATATATATATATATATATATATAATATTTTTTTATTTTTTTTTAATTGTTACCAGTTATATTTAAAGGGATAGTTTAGTCAAAATTAAACTTTCATGATTCAGATTTTAAGAAACCCTCTAATTTACTCATAATATCAATTTCTCTTTGTCCTCTTGGTATCTTTATTTGAATGTAAGCTTAGGAGCCAGCCCATTTTTGGTTCCGCACCTGGGTAGAGCTTGCTGATTGGTAGCTACAGTTAGACACCAATCAGGAAGTTCTACCCATGGGCTGAACCAAAAAGGGTCTGGCTCCTATGCTTACATTCCTGCTTTTTCAAATAAAGATACCAAGAGAACGAAGAAAAAATAAATAGGAGTAAATTAGAAAGTTGCTTAAAATTGCATGTTTTTTCTGAATCATGAAACACTTTGGCTAGCCTATTCCTTTAATAAAATCCTAATTTTTGTTAGAAGCAATAAAGTTACAAAAAACATTGAGCAACCAAGCTTGCATTTTAATGTTTCTAATATATTCAAAAAGAAAAGGGGCGCCTCATAGTGAACTCCCTGTGGGTAATGTGAAAAAGTAATGAAATACAGCTCACAATTTAAGATGGTATCTGTGTTACCAGAGTGCAAACAGGCAGGCTGAAGCTTTCAGTTGTCAGCTTACTGGATACTTCCCAAGTATCAAGGTAAAGCACGAACGGTTGCTCACAGTCAATCTGGACAAGTGTAGGTCAGCTCTGTCCAATGCGTTAACTGCTCCAAAGGATTAACAAGAGTGACAAAGACCCTTGTATAAAATATACAGACACCTCAGAGTGAAGTGACGTTTATAAAAACAAGGCTTTTATTGCTACGCGTTTCTCGACCCAAAACAATGGTCATTTCATCAGACAAAAGACGTTATCCTTAAAAATACTGCTCAAGACTCTTAGTGCACTACTCGTCCCAAGAGGAAAACACTGCTTATCCAGTAAGCAGCGCTAGTTGCACATCTGAGTCGAGTGACTAGCACTGCTTATTGGATCAGTGGCAAGTTCTACTCGGGACCAGCAGTGTACCACAAGTACTGAGCTGCAGGGTTAAAATATACATGTTCTAATGGATTAGAGCAGGTCATTTTTCAATTATAATGACCGTTTAAGCTTCTAATTGTTATGATTCCTGTTTACCTTGGTACTTAGTCTATTTTTGTTGTGTAGTTTGGTATTTTGTTGCATTCTCTGTTTTACTTTATACTCTTCTTTGTTTGTCATGTTTCTTATGTTCTTTTTATTTATTTTAGCTTTATCCTTTTTGTTTGTTCCTTATCCACTGAATGATGTCATCTTTGTTTTGCAAAAACTTTAGGACCTAAGCTATTTTCTTGTTTTCAGTTTCCTGCTTTTGCCTCTTCATTTAGGGTTGAACCTATCATGTTCCCCTTTATGCATGGTGGCAATAATATTATTTTGGCTCTCTCTTCTTTGAATAATTTGCACATTGTGCCCACATGTATTTGTAAGGCCTGTAATACATTAACACTAACATTAACTATAGTTAAAATTAAACTTTTATGATTCAGATAGATCACTCAATTTTGAACAACTTTCAAATTCACTTTCTTTATCACGATGTGCACACTTTCTGAGGCACCAGCTACTATTAAGCATGTGCAAGAATTCACAGTATATACATACTGTATATGCATTTTGTGATTGGCTGATGGCTGTCACATGATATAGGCAGTGGCAGTTCTATGGGGTACTGGGGGTGCTGTGCACTTCCAAACGCATAAATAATGTGTGCAATTTTTTTCACCACCTTTGTTAGCTTCCCAATTAACCCCCAAATATTAAGTTCTAAAACTGCCATTGGATGCAGGTGGAAGGAAAATGGAACTAACAGAAAAAATATTCAGAATAAAAACTCTACTACAGGTATACCCCGCTCATACAGCGTGTTAGGGACCGGAGCCCCGCTGTAAAGTGAAAAACGCCTTAAAGTGAAACAAGGCAGTTTTAGCTTTCTTTTCAGTGTTTAAAATCTTAAAAACATGTTTGAACTAACATATATTAGGGGTGCAATAGTGCTACGTTTAGTTTAACACTAGCACAGTACAGTATTCAATTAGTATTCAATAAATACTGTACCTGTAAAATTTGCCAGACTATAGCACTGAGACACAGATTGCACTGTAATGCTGTAAACAGAGTAAACTAAGCATAACAAAATGGTGCCAGTCACTTTTCTCGCAATCTCCCAATGATTTACAGCACTGTTTCAAAATGCTTGGAGGTTGAACTTCAGCTCCACAAAGCGCTGTATTAGCGAATCGCTGTAAAGTGAAGCGCTGTAAAGTGAGGTATACCTGTACTCAACTGAAATTCAGACTTTGGGGCATATTTATTATTGTGCGAGCGGACATGATCCAATATAGCGTATCACGTCCGCTGCACATCGATAAATGTCGACAGCATTCGCTGTCAGCATTTATCATTGCACCAGCAGTTCTTGTGAACTGTTGGTGCAATGCTGCCCCCTGCAGATTTGCGGCCGCTAGCAGGGGGTGTCAATCAACCCGATCGTATTCGATCGGGTTAATTTCTGGCGATTTCTGTCCACGGCCTCAGAGCAGGCAGACAGGTTATGAAGCAGCTGTCTTTTGTGCTGTGTTAAACTAGTGTGGTATCGCCTCCTCACAAAGGGATCCGGACTTGGGTTTCACCACTCACCTGTGAAAGCAATTGGGGCTCCAGACCGGGCAAGAAGACGCCTAAAATTTACCTAGGATATGTTTGTGAAATAACGCTTGGTCCTAGCACACCACTTTGTCACTTTATATTATTTCCCAGTATATGCTGAAAATACCTTGGTGCAAGGACTTGGGAAATATTGCAGGCTTACATTTATTAACGGGTATTTCTAAACAATAGAGAGCACACCAACATTTTATTAACTAATGCCACGGCTAGAGAATGTATTGCAGAACCTGAACGTATATTCTCTGAAAATGTATCAGATATGACTCTCAGTGAACGTTTTGACAATATGGAAACATTGTTGATAAAAGAAACGAAGATCCAGTGGGATATCTGGATAGTTACATGAAAATTAGTATGATACCAAGGGGACTACGCATATACAAATTCCCAACATTTGAAATGACTGATTAAGACTTTGTGTATAAATGGAATGATATCTTATCTGAGTGCTCCTCACGCCTGATGATAATGGTATTAGAATGTAAAAAAGATCTTCTGCTTGGTGTACCTAATGAAATTGACAGATTACAACTGGAAATGAATGTATGTGTCAGAACCAGAATTTTGCTAAATTTGATGCTATATTGAAAAAGAGTTTAACGCAGCACAAAAGTAACATCATGGAAATCAAACATTCCAAATACTTGAGGGATAAATCAGATTATGCAAATAACACGGTATATATTTGGAATAAACAGACTAGAAATAGATATAGACAGGTACAAAATACTAATCAGCCAGGTTCTCTTTCAAAAAACAAGAATAAACGTAGACAGAAAAAAACAAAACAACAACTTTCAGTGATACAGATATGTCATCAGATGATACAGCTGATATGATGTACAAGTGGTGAGCAAAACGCTGTAAGGGAAACTAACAGCATTCTTAAAGATACAGTTATCCCTTCCAATCAGGATCATGTAGTTAGACCTAAAGAGTATCCCAATCAACAAAGACTAAATGGAGAACAGGCAGATTTGAATCCGGTTTTTCCCCCACTCACACCAGTAGAAACAGGAGGTGGGAACACAAAGCCAGCACAGGAGAGATATCTATTGCAAGGGAATCGACAACAAAATACAAGTAATAAATGGGGTATTAAATTTGTCTGATACACAATTAAATGAAACACAATATAGAGTCTTGGGTTATGGTCTTAATTTTCCCTGGCAGCTTCAACCTGTTTCAGACAATGCTTGATGTTAACAGACTCATTAGAAACGTAACCCTACGGAAACATTTTCAAGGTAGTGATACCAATAGGGACAATTTGTCACCTACTGCTAGTGTGTCTGCTTTGACATCAGATAGGAATTTTTTGTCATTTTCTGAACAGGCTGACCTAGCTAATATGGAAAGTCTATACAGTGAGGGAAATACTGCTGATTTATTTAATGACAGGTAAAAATTTCAAAAAGAAATCTGAATTTTACCCCATTCAGAGCAAGGGGTAACATTTGGAAATCTTTTTTAAAAGAGTTAAGTCTGACTTACAAAAATTAAAAGAGAATGAAAAGACGAAATCTGAATTTTACCCCATTCAGAGCAAGGGGTAACATTTGGAAATCTTTTTTAAAAGAGTTAAGTCTAACTTACAAAAATTAAAAGAGAATGAAACGACAAAAACTTTAATCTATCCAGAGACGAACGTTTGGCATTAACTCAATTACAAAACAATAATGACTTGACTATAAGAGCAGCTGATAAAGGGGGCACGATTGCTGTCCAAAATAGAAGTGATTGTGTTAAAGAGGCTATACGCCAATTATCTAATGCAGTCGATTAACAAATTCTAGACAGAAATCCCACCTTAAGATTAAAGATGGAATTATGTTACCTTTTGATGGGGTAGAAAATGGTTTTATTAACCCAGACGCATTTTCCTTTTTGATGGTAGAGTATCCACGAATACCCATTTACAACCACCTCCCCAAAGTCCATAAGTCTTTAGAAAACATACAAGGACGCCCTATCATAAGAGGGATTGGATCCCTTTTGGAGCCTCCTGTCACGAGGGCTTGATGCTCTGCCAAGCTATTTAAGAGACACCAAACATGTCTTACGGTTGCTGAAAAAAAAAACCAAATGGTGTGGAGACTTTGGCTGGCTGACTATTGACGCTGTGGCATTGTATTCATCCATACCCCACAAATGTGGCCTGGAAGCCATATAACAGACACTGTATAATGAGACAAATGTTTCTCCACAATTTAGAGAGTATAGCCTCTATATATCAAGCTGTCAGCTTTCTTGCATTCGATGGCACCAATACGCTCGCCTAAGATCGCCGCAGCGGACCTGAATACGTTCTCCAAAATTATCAAAAAAGCTGTCAAAAAGCCGCGCACCAAGTACGGTGTGACGAGCAGCGGACTGTTGTTAACTAACAGTCATCGATCTCGCTGCTCTTCAGCTTTCTTGCTACCCTGTCACTAAGCACCCACACTATACTAAACTGTTTTACCCCCTAAATCGCTGCTCCCGGACCCCCCCCACAACTAAATAAAGTTATTAACCCCTAAACCGCCGCTCACGGACCCCGCCGCAACTCTAATAAATGTATTAACCCCTAAACTGCCGCTCCCGGAGCCCACCGCCACCTACATTATACTTATTAACCCCTAATCTGCCGCCCCCTATACCTCCGCCACCTACATAAAGTTATTAACCCCTATCCTTCCGTTCCCGGACCCCGCCGCAACTAAATAAATTGTTTAACCCCTAAACCGCCACTCCCGGAGCCCACCGCCACCTACATTATATTTATTAACCCCTAATCTGCCCCCCCCTACACCGCCGCCACTATAATAAACATATTAACCCCTAAACCTAAGTCTAACCCTAAACCTAACCCCCCCTAACTTAAATATAATTTAAATAAATCTAAATAAATATTCCTATAATTAACTAAATTATTCCTATTTAAAACTAAATACTTACCTATAAAATAAACCCTAAATCTATCTATCTATCTATCTATTGGGTTCTTGTAAAGCGCGGCTATTCACCCGTAAGGGTCTCGAGACGCTGAGGGTTGCAGTTCAGTCGAAGAGCCAGGTCTTGAGGTCCTTTCTGAACTTAGTTAGGGCGGTAGCTTGTCTGAGGTGCAGCGGGAGGGTGTTCCAAGTCTTGGCTGCCAGGTGAGAGAAGGATCTGCCTCCCGCTGTGGTTTTCCTGATGCGGGGATGACAGCGAGGGCTTGGTCGGCCGGTTGAAGTTGTCTGGCAGGGGTGTAGAAGGTAACGCAGTGGTTCAAGTATTCGGTACCCATGTTGTGGAGGGCCTTGAATGCATGGGTGAGAGACTTGAAGGTTATTCTTTTGTTGATGGGGAGCCAGTGCAGGTCCCGCAGGTGTTTGGTGATGTGGCATTGATGAGGGATGTCAAGGATTAGTCTGGCTGAGGAGTTCTGGATGCACTGTAGTCTCTTTTGGAGCTTGATGGTGGTGCCGGCGTAGAGTGCGTTACCATAGTCCAGTCGGCTGCTGACGAGGGCGTGAGTGACAGTCTTCCTGGTCTCGGTTGGGATCTATTTGAAGATCTTTCGCAGCAGGTGAAGTGTGTGGAAGCATGCAGAAGAGACAGCGTTGATTTGCCGGTCCATGGAGAGTGATGAGTCCAGGATGACGCCTAGATTTCGTGCATGGTTGGTGGGGATTGGAAGGTGTCCGAGGGCTGTGGGCCACCAGGAGTTATTCCAAGCGGATGTGGTGGGACCGAGGAGGAGGACTTCGGTCTTGTCTGCGTTCAGCTTTAGGCAGTTGTAGCTCATCCAGGTGGCGACTGCTGTCAGCCCTTCGTGGACGTTTCTCTTGGGGGTGGTGGGGTCACTGGTGAGTGAGATGATTAGCTGGGTGCCGTCGGCATAGGAGACGATGTTGAGGTTGTGTCGTCGGGCGATGGCGGCGAGAGGGGCCATGTAGATGTTGAATAGGGTGGGGCTCAGCGAAGAGCCTTGGGGTACACCGCAGCTGATTTCTGTGGGCTTGGAGGTGAAGGGTGGGAGTCTAACTTTCTGGGTTCTGCCAGTGAGGAAGGAGGTGATCCATTCCAGGGCTTTGTCGCGTATGCCTGCATCGTGTAGTTGGTTGCAGAGGGTGAAGTCGGAGACAGTGTCGAATGCTGCTGAGAGGTCTAGGAGAATGAGGGCGGCGGTCTCTCCTCGGTTGAGTAGGGCGAGGATGTCGTCTGTGGTGCCGAGGAGGGCGGTCTCGGTCCTGTGGTTGCTCCTGAAACAGGATTGGGAGGGATCCAGGGTGTGGTTGGCTTCGATGTAGTCAACGAGTTGCACGTTGATGGACTTCTCGATGACTTTGGCCGCAAAGGGGAGCAAAGAGATTGGGCGGTAGTTCTTCAGATCATTGGGGTCAGCCGTGGGTTTTTTCAGTAGGGGTTTTAATTCTGCATGCTTCCAATCATCCGGGAAGGTGCCAGTTTCGATGGAGCAGTTGATGGTGCTGCAGAGCTCAGGGGCGATGGTGTCACCTGCTTTGTTGAAAATGTGATGCGGGCATGGGTCCGAGCGTGCTCTGGAGTGGATCGTTCTCATGATTCTGATGGTGTCCTCTGTGGTGAGGGGGCTCCAGATGGTCAGTGGGGGGTAGGCGGTGGTGTATTTGGGTGAGGTATCGGTGGGAGTTGGTGGGTAGGCGGTGGTGGGTGAGTTCTGGGGCGCGAAGCTGTCATAGATGTCGACGATCTTGCGATGGAAGTACATTGCGAGGTTATCGCAGAGGTCCTGGGAGGGTGGGATGTCATGGTGTCGCTGTTGGGATTGGAGAATTCCTTGATGACTGTGAATAGCTTCTTGCTGTTGTGGACGTTGGCATTGATTTTATCTTGGATGGCTGTCTTCTTGGTGGTTTTGATGAGGTGGTGGTGGGTAGTGATGGCTTCTTTGTAGGCTGTTTTATTTGAGGGGTTCTTGCTGGATCTCCAGGTCCTTTCCAATCCCCTGCAGTGGTGTTTGGAGTCCTGGAGGGCAAGGGTGAACCAACTAGCCTTGTTGGTGGGTTGGCGGTTGGACAGTTTCTTGAGAGAAGCGAGGGTTTTGGCACAGTCTGTGAGCCAGTGGTGGAGGTTGCGGGCGGAGGAGTTGGCATCTGTGGAGGTAGCTGTGGGGCACTTGTTCAGGGTGGTCTTCGGTGATGTTGTTCCAGTTTCTGCGGGGTGGGTGGTGCTGCCAGAGGTGTGTGGTGGGTTTGTTGAAGGAAAAATGTAAGCAATGGTGGTCGGTCCAATGGAGTTCTGTGATGTGGTTGACTGAGATGTGGTTGCCTGCAGAGAAGATAGGGTCGAGTGTGTGTCCGGCTAAGTGGCTTGGGGAGTTTAGGAGTTGCTTTAGTCCGATGGTTCCAAGGTTTTCTAAGAGGTTGGCAGTGTTGTGGTCATTGGGGTTGTCTAGGTGGAAGTTGAGGTCACCGAGGAGGATGTAGTCTGTTGAGGGGAGGGCGTGGGGTGCAACGAGGTCGGTGATGGAGTCACAGAAGGCAGAACGAGGTCCGGGAGGTCTGTAGATGAGGGTGCCACGGAGGGTAGTGTTGGGACTGACCTGGATCTTGAAGTGTAGGTGTTCCAAGTCTGGTGAGTGGTAGTCGAAGCTGGTTGTGACGTGGAGGGAGTGTTTGTGGATGATGGCAATGCCTCCTCCTGGTCGGTTGCTGCGGTCCTTGTGGAAGATCTTGTATCCGTCGGGGATGGTGATGTCAGGCATTGATGTGGGGTTCAGCCAGGTTTCAGTAAGGAAGGCAACATCTGGGGAGGTGGAGTTGAGCAGGTTCCAGATTTCGACGGCGTGCTTGCGGACGGAGCGGGTGTTGAGGAGGATGCAGTTGAGGTGGTTGCGGTTGTTTTTGCGTGAGGTGACTGGCAGGTTAGTGGTTTGGAGGGAGGAGAAGGCGCGTGAGGTGACTGGCAGGTTAGTGGTTCGGAGGGAGGAGAAGGCGCAGTTACGGCAGGTGAAGGGTCCTATGGTGTTCATCAGGGATGCGTGATGGCAGGCAGATGATCTACCGGTGTTGAGATGGAGGAGGGTGCTGGCGTCGTAGTGGCGGTGGTTGTGGGTGCCAGGGTTAGTGGCACTGGACGCGGTCCAGGAGCGGATGGGCGCAGATGGGCTTGCCTTTGGCGCGCTAGCGCCGCTCCTGCCACGCGCAGCAACCTCCATTAAATAAGTGCTGGGAGTTGGGAGGGCTGGGAGGCAGGGGGAAGGGCAGTGGCTGTAGAAAGAAAGTTAACAAAGGGAGTTACCTGTGCTGTGCTGGTAGGTGGGGGGAGGGCAGTGGCTGTGGCATGGGAGAGACAAGCAGGAAGGAGAGCAGGCTAGAAGAAGCTGCAGTCTCAGAGTAAGGCAGCAGCAACCTCCATTAAATAGGTGCTGGGAGCTGGGAGGCGGGGGGCAGGGCAGTGGCTGTAGAAAGAAAGTTAACAAAGGGAGTTACCTGTGCTGTGATGGTAGGCGGGGGGGGAGGGCAGTGGCTGTGGCATGGGAGAGACAAGCAGGAAGGAGAGCAGGCTAGAAGAAGCTGCAGTCTCAAAGTAAGGCAGCAGCAACCTCCATTAAATAGGTGCTGGGAGGTGGGAGGGCTGGGAGGTGGGGGCAGGGCAGTGGCTGTAGAAAGAAAGTTAACAAAGGGAGTTACCTGTGCTGTGCTGGTAGGTGGGGGGGAGGGGGGGAGGGCAGTGGCTGTGGCATGGGATAGACAAGCAGGAAGGAGAGCAGGCTACAAGAAGCTACAATATAACTAATAATTACATTGTATTTAGTTTAGGGTTTATTTTTATTTTACAGACAACTTTGTATTTATTTTAACTAGGTACAATAGTTACTAAATAGTTATTAACTATTTAATAGCTACCTAGTTAAAATAAATACAAAAGTACCTGTAAAATAAAACCTAACCTAAGTTACAATTACACCTAACACTACACTAAAATTAAATAAATTCCCTAAATTAACTACAATTAATTACAATTAAATAAAATTAACTAAAGTACAAAAAAAAAAAAACCACTAAATTACAGAAAAAAATAAAATAATTACAAGAATTTTAAACTAATTACACCTAATCTAATCCCCCTAATAAAATAAAAAAGCCCCCCAAAATAATAAAAAGCCCTACCCTATACTAAATTACAAATAGCCCTTAAAAGGGCCTTTTGCGGGGCATTGCCCCAAAGTAATCAGCTCTTTTGCATGAAAATAAAAATACAATACCCCCCCAACATTACAACCCACCACCCACATACCCCTACTCTAACCCACCCAAACCCCCCTTAAAAAAAACTATCACTAACCCCCTGAAGATCTCCCTACCTTGAGTCGTCTTCACCCAGCCGAGCCGAATTCTTCATCCAAGCGGAGCAAGAAGATGTCCTCCATCCGGTAGAAGTCTTGATCCAAGCGGCAAAGAAGAGGTCCTCCATCCGGGCGAAGTCTTGATCCAAGCGGCAAAGAAGAGGTCTTCTTTGCCGCTTGGAGAGCTGATGTATTTTAGAATAGGGTAGATGTATTTTAGAATAGGGTAGGGAATTTTTTTTTTTTTTTTTTTTTTTAATTATAGAATAGTTTATTTTATTGTATTTTATTTTAGGTAATTCTAGGTAATTTATTTAATTAATTTAATGATAGTGTAGTGTTAGGTTTAATTGTAACTTAGGTTAGGATTTATTTTACAGGTAATTTTGTATTTATTTTAACTAGGTAGCTATTAAATAGTTATTAACTATTTAATAGCTATTGTACCTAGTTAAAATAAATACAAAGTTGCCTGTAAAATAAATATAAATCCTAAAATAGCTACAATGTAATTATTAATTATATTGTAGCTATATTAGGGTTTATTTGATAGGTAAGTATTTAGTTTTAAATGGGAATAATTTAGTTAATTATAGGAATATTATTTCGTTTAATATAAATTATATTTATGTTAGGGGGGTGTTAGGGTTAGAGTTAGGTTTAGGGGTTAATAACTTTATTATAATAGCGGCGACGGTGCGGGCGGGAGATTAGGGGTTAATAATTGTAGGTAGGTGGCGGCGATGTTAGGGAGGGCAGATTAGGGGTTAATACTATTTATTCTAGTGTTTGCGAGGTGGGAGTGCGGCGGTTTAGGGGTTAATACATTTATTATAGTGGCGGCGAGGTCCGGTCGGCAGATTAGGGGTTAATAAGTGTAGTTAGGTAGCGGCGACGTTGGGGGGGGCAGATTAGGGGTTAATAAATATAATATAGGGGTCGGCGATGTTAGGGGCAGCAGATTAGGGGTTCATAAGTATAATGTAGGTTGCGGTGGTATACGGAGTGGCAGATTAGGGGTTAATAGTATAATGCAGGTGTCAGCGATAGCGGGGGCAGCAGATTAGAGGTTAATAAGTGTAAGGTTAGGGGTGTTTAGACTCGGGGTACATGTTAGGGTGTTAGGTGCAGTCTTAGAAAGTGTTTCCCCATAGGAAACAATGGGGCTGCGTTAGGAGCTGAACGCTGCTTTTTTGCAGGTGTTAGGTTTTTTTTCAGCCCAAAATGCCCCATTGTTTCCTATGGGGATATCGTGCACAAGCACATTTTGCCATCTTACCGCTACCGTAAGCAACGCTGGTATTGAGGGTTGAAGTGGAGCTAAGTTAGGCTCAATGCACCCTTTTTTGAGCCTAATGCTGCCCCTCAGACAACTCTAAATACCAGCGTTGCTGGAAGGGTGCGTTGGCAAAAAAAGCAGCGTTAGCTACGCGGCTTTTTACTGACAAAACTCTAAATCTAGCCGTATGTTAATTACTGTGTGGTGTGCATATATCAGTTGGATTTTCTGTTGTCATATTACTTCTATGATTACTATGTTATGTGTATATATCAGTATTAATATCTGTCATCATATTATAACTAGATGAATGCTGATATCTCTAGTTCTGAATTGAGACCTTTAGGTTGCAAAGTTTCTAGAGAGTATATTAATTCTGCCTCTTTGCTTTATAATTCGTTTCCCATGTTACCCCCACTCCAATTATTATTAATTTTACAAATTCCACAATATTTAAAATTGGTTAACCTATTAGCATGTACTTCTTTGACATGTAGATACAAATATGTGTCTTGTTTACCATGTTCTATGATCCGTTGCTTAATAATGCAAAAGAGGAAGGAATCCTATTATATAAAAGGCCAAGTGTGTTTGTCCGAAGCTGTCATGCGTAGTAGAGACAGCACGAGGACAAACACACCTGGCCTTACCTGACAATCTATGCTGTTTGCTGCGAAAGTGGGCATGACCAGATGGGAGTGTGGGCATGGTCAGACGGGAGTGTGGGCGTGGTCAGACAGGACTGTGGGCGTGGTCAGACAGGACTGTGGGCGTGGCCAGGCGCGACAGAGAGGGGAGAGAAATAGAGAGGGGGAGAGACAAAAAGAGATAGGAAAAAGCTAAAGAGAGGGGGAGAGCAGAAGAGGGGAAAGTGCAGAAGAGAGGGGGGAGAGAGAGCAAAAGAGAGGGGAGAGAGACAGAGCAAAAGAGAGGGGAGAGAGAGGGGAGAGAGACAGAGCAAAAGAGAGGGGAGAGAGAGGGGGGAGAGAGAGCAAAAGAGAGGGGGAGAGAGGGGAGAGAGAGAGCAAAAGAGAGGGGGGAGATAGAGAGCAAAAGAGAGGGATGGAGAGAGCAAAAGAGAGGGAAGGAGAGAGAGAGCAAAACAAAGGAGAGAGAGACAGAGCAAAAGAGAGGGGGGAGAGAGTGAGCGCAAAAGAGAGGGGGGAGAGAGCGCAAAAGAAAGGGGGGAGAGAGCGCAAAAGAGAGGGGGGGAGAGAGAGAGCGCAAAAGAGAGGGGGGGGGGGAAAGAGCGCAAAAGAGAGGGGGAGAGAGCGCAAACGAGGTGGAGAGAAACCGCAAAAGAGAGGGGGAGTGAGAAAGCGCAAAAGAGAAGGGGAGTGAGAGTGCACAAAAGAGGGGGGAGAGAGAGAGCGCAAAAGAGAGAGAGAACGCAAAAGAGAGGGGGGAGAGAGAGAGCTTAAAAGAGAGGGGGGAGAAAGAACGCAAAAGAGAGGGGGGAGAGAAAGCAAAAGAGAGGGGGGAGAGAAAGCAAAAGAGAGGGGGGAGAGAAAGCAAAAGAGAGGGGGGAGAGAAAGCAAAAGAGAGGGAGCAAAAGAGAGGGGGGAGAGAGAGAGCAAAAGAGAGGGGGAGAGAGAGAGCAAAAGAGAGGTGGAGCGAGAGAGCGCAAAAGAGAGGGGGTGAGAGCGCAAAAGAGAGGGAGAGAGAGCGCAAAAGAGAGGTGGAGAGAGAGAGAGCAAAAGAGAGGGGGAGAGAGAGAGTAAAAGAGGGGTGGAGCAAGAGAGAGCGCAAAAGAGAGGGGGAGAGAGCGCAAAAGAGAGGGGGAGAGAGCACAAAAGAGAGGAGGAGAGAACAAGGGGTGGGACCGCTGTACTGCAAAAAATGGCCCGTGTGAACAGGCTTTAGGACTAGTAATAAATAATAGAGAATTTTAATCTAAATACAAAATATCCTAAAATCCCGAAATTCTATTGCCTACCAAAAATACATAATGATCCATTAAACACCTTTCAACAAGATATTCTATTTACAAGTCAAAGGTACTGCCCAATTATGCTAATTTGTTCATGGGTCACTGGGAAAATGAGTTCATACATACCCATGAATTGGCTGAAAAATGTGTGCTTTATCAAAGGTACATAGATGGCATAATACTAATTTGCAAAGGAAGTGTACCAGAACTAGATAGTTGTTTTTTTTTTTTACTGGATATGAATAGCAATAACATAGATCTCAATGTCCCTACCGAAAGGAGCAAAGAAAAAATAATCTTCTTAGATTTGGACATACAAGTAATAAATAATATATTAATAACAAAGACCCACTTTAAGGAAGTAGATGCTAATAATTTAATACATTTAAAATGCTGCCATCTGAAAGGTGGAAAGAAAATGTACCTAAAAGTCAATGTATAAGACTAAGAAGGAATTATTCCAGGTTAAAAGATTACCTAGAACAATCAGAGACACTAGAACATAAGTTTATAGAGAGAGGATATAAAAGAGATCTGATATTAGAAGCTGAAAATGAAGTTCAGTCAAAAGAAAGACACTCTATATTAAGATATAAGGACAAAGAACCACATAATCTGTCGAACGAAATGGAAGTAATAGATGTACCTCTAGTAATAGACAATAATGACAAGTTTAGAACTCTGAAGAAAATAATGAACAAACATTGGCACCTGATACAAAATGATCCAATAATAGGCAATAAAATTACTCCATATCCGAGACTCATATATAGAAAAGAAACTTAAAATCAATATTAGCACCTAGTGAATTCAAAATAGGGAAGAGAAAAACCAAACAAATAGACCTCCTAGGGAAAGATCTTAAAGGTTTCTTTCCATGTTTTGGATGTAAATCTTGTCAATATAGTTAAAAAATTAAGGAATTCACATCCCAACAAACAAAAAAGATATATAATATTAATGAGATGATAAGATGCCAAGACAAAAAAGTAGTATACATGATAGAGTGCACATGTAAAAAAACAATATATAGGAGAGACAACTAGAAGCCAAAGAGAAAGAATCCCAGTGCATCTATGGATCATAGAACATGGTAAACAAGACACCTATTTATATCAACATTTCAAAGAAGTACATGCTAGAAGGTTAACCAATTTTAAATATTGTGGAATTTGTAAAATTAATAATAATTGGAGAGGGGTAACATGGAAAACAGGAATATCATGTACATTAGACTGTGAAGGTTTAACAGTAGATGTATTTTTACTTATAGAAACATCAGCATGTAATAATTTTTCATAACAAGTGCCACATATTTGAGCTGAAGAAGTAAGATCAGCTAGTTTACAACATACACACTTAGCTTTGGTAGAATTGTGTTCAGGCAGCTTGGTTCCTACAGTAACATCAAAATATAACAAAAAATAAAAATAACATGTAAACAAAATATCCAATTTCCTCAAAATAGCAGTTTCAGGAATGGGGGGAAATTTTTTTTTTATACAAAAGTAAAATCAAAAGCTATCAACCTAGCCCTCTATGAATTAAATGAGAGCAGAGAGCAAAAAAGGGAAAGACTTAATATAATAAATTTTGGCGCCAAGAATGGCGCAAATGCAGAGAAAAAAAACTTTTGGCGCCAAAGCTTAACAAATGAAATGACGCGACTCACGTCATAACAGGGGCAACTTTGCACCAAAAAAGCTTGTGTCAAGAAATTTGCAAGAAATGATGCGACTCACGTCACAGCAGACGCAACTTCACTCCCAAAAATTTGGCGGCAAAAATGTTGCAAGAAAAAGTAACATTCTACGTCATCGCGAGCCTAAGCCCACGAAAATTTTGAAAAAAACAGACTCCAAGTTACAACTAACTGGAACCCCAGGTAAGTCTAAAAACTCCCATAAGCATAATTTTCATGCTGAAAACTGTTAGACTGCCAAGGGAAATACACAGACCCGACTCATGGCAAATATATACAATATACATTTAAAACTTTATACGATAAAGTGCCAGACATAGATGAGAGTGTCTTAAAAAATTATACATACTTACCAGAAGACACCCATCCACATATAGCAGACAGCCAAACCAGTACTGAAACATAACAGCATAGGTAATGGAAGAGGAGTATAATGTCAATCTGTAAATGGAGGCAGAACATGAATCCCTGGGACCGATTTACAAAGAGCCTTAAAATAGATTTCCCATAGGTGAAAATATGACATCATTAGGCAATTCTCCCTTCACATCCCTCAAACACTGTACTTTGAGAGGAACTGGGCTTCAATATGCTTAGAAGCGCTTATCACAGAAGAAATCAAGCACAACTTGCTTCACCACCTCCATGAGAGGTATGAGTGAGGTGGGAGGTGTATTTATAGGCATTTTGAGGTTTGGGAGACTTTGCCCTCTCCTGGTAGGAATGTATATCCCGTACGTCACTAGCTCATGGACTCTTGCCACTTACATGAAATAAATATTCCATGTTATGGAGGACTATAGACCATCATCATTTTAGAAAAGTAAAATAGAACATATTCTTCTATGTGAACATTGGAATGTGAAATATTCATAATTCATGTCAGTTTTAGCACACTTAAATAAACATGATCAGGTTAGGTTGCAAGTATGTGTGTTTTTTCCAGTTAGCACGCTTCTTTGAAGTCTATGGTAGAATATGTTAAAGCAGTTACTTTTTACTTTCAACTCATAGTACGAATGCCACCCAACGCGTGCATAAATCCTCCATCTAGCGAAGGTAACGTGCAAGTAGGTACACTAAATGTATGGGTTCTTGACCGCCTCCTAGTGGTGGGAAATATATCCCATATGTTATGGAGGACTATAGACCATCAGTATTTTAGAAAAGAAAAATAGAACATATTCTTCTATGTGAACATTGAACATTTTCTTCATTCTCCTGTTATCCATTGCTGAAGGGACAGCATTGCACTACTGACAGGAAGCTAAAAATATCTATTTAGCCAATCACAAGAGACAAATGTGTGCAGGCACCAATTAGCAGCAACTCCCACTAGTGTATGATATGTGCGTATTCATTTTTTAACAAGGGATACTAAGAGAATGAAGTACATTTGAAAATAGAAGTGAATTTAAGTGTCTTAAAATGACGTGCTCTATCTGAATCATGCAAGTTTAATTTTGACTTTCCTATCCCTTTAAATAAACTTGATCAGGTTAGCATGCAAGTATGGGTGTTTTTTTCCAGTTCACACGCTTCTTTGAAGTCTATGGCAGAATACGTTAAAGCAGTTACTTATGACTTTCAACTCATAGTAGGCGGACAGGTTATGGAGCAGCGGTCTTTAGGCCGCTGCTTCATAATTGCTTTTTCTGGCAAGCCTGCAGGCTCGCCAGAAACACGGGCCCTCAAGCTCCATTCAAGCTCCATTCAAAGCTTAATAAATGGGCCTCAGAGAATACAATTTTAAACAACTTTCTAATTTACTTATATTATCTAATTTGTTTAATTCTCTTGGTATCATTTGTTGAAGGGGCAGCAATGCACTACTGGTTGCTAACTGAACACATGGGAGAAACAATGACAATCCGTATATATATATATATATATATATATATATGCAGCCACCAATCAGCCGTTAGAACCTAGGTTCTTTGCTGCTCCTGAGCTTTCCTAGATAAACCTTTCAGCAAAGAATAATCAGAGAACTAAGCAAAATAAAATAATAGAATTAGAAAGTTGTTTAAAATTGTATGCTCTGTCTATATCACAAATGTCTAATTATGACTTTACTGTCCCTTTAAGTTCTTGTACAAACTTTTCCAAGGTTCCAACGTCGCCACACCACACCCTGAATACATCATCTATGTAGTGCCACCATGTGGCTGAATATTTAACAAATGCATTCTCAAACAGATTTCTCTTCATAGATGTTCACGTAAATATTCGCATATGTGGAGGCAACATTGGAACCCATGGCTGTGACTTGTTCCTGTAAAAGAAAGTGTCTTGAAACATGAAATAGTTAAAATACAGAACCATTCTCAGCAGTTGTTCAAAGAATTTATTCTGGGCATATGTATATTGTGCAATCTTGTCCAACACCTGTCTCACTGCCGCTGTACCACTCATGTTTTATGGCAGTATAGAGACTGCTTACATCAAGAGTAAACAATATGCATTTATCTGTATTCAACACTAAATCTTATAACTTCTTTAGACAATCACCTGTATCTTCGAGGTACGAGTTTGATAAAGGTACAAACTGCTGAAGTACCCTATCGAAAAGGATGCCAGCACTTGAAAAAACAGAATTTATCCATGCCACAATGGGGCGCCCTGGAGGGTTGTTAATGACTAAGAACCTATTGCAGGTTTGAAACGTTGTTCGTGGTGTTTTTTGTACTTAAGGACCCTACCTAAAAAATAAAGCTCTTTTAAAAGAAATTGGGAGACTGGAAAAGTTGAATTTTTGCAGGGTAGCTGCAGAGTTGGCAGTGCACTAGGACAGTAGACACCGGAGTCACAATACTAGGACACAGTGGGCGAGATTACATATGTGGCGATGGGCGCAAAACCCAGTGTTGCCAATTTTTTGTCGAATCAAGCGATGACATATACGGCACTGCATACAAGTTACGTGCGTATATTTCACTGGTCGCACACAGGTTTTACTCCCATAAACATAGAAGCGGCTTTGCCAGTCGGTATCATATTTAGCGCAAGGACTTATGCGCACAGAATGGAGACATTTTACTCTATTTTCACCTCGCCCCACATAGGCAGGCGCAGCAAGCCTTGCACCGAGTATAAAAAGAAAATGTATGCTTACCTGATAAATTTGTTTCTTTTTAGACATGATGAGTCCACGGATTTCATCCTTACTTGTGGGATTACGCCTCCTGGTCAGCAGGAGGAGGCAAAGAGTACCACAGCAGAGCTGTATATATAGCTCCTCCCCTCCCTCCCACTCCAGTCATTCGACCGAAGTTAGGAAGAGAAAGGAAAAGCCAAGGTTCAGAGGTGTCTGAAGTTTACAAAAATGAATAACCTGTCTCATAGAACAGGGCGGGCCGTGGACTCATCGTGTCTAAAAAGAAACAAATTTATCAGGTAAGCATACATTTTCTTTTCTTTTTAAAGACACAATGAGTCCACGGATTTCATCCTTACTTGTGGGATACAATACCAAAGCTAGAGTACACGGATGATAACGGAGGGTCAAGACAGGGAACCTAAACGGAAGGCACCACTGCTTGAAGAACCTTTCTCCCAAAAGCTGGCTCAGCCAAGGCAAAAGTGTCAAATTTGTAGAACTTTAAAAAAAAAAAAAGTGTGAAGAGAGGACCAAGTTGCAGCCTTGCAAATCTGTTCCACAGAAGCTTCGTTTTTAAAAGCCCATGAGGAAGCAACAGTCCTAGTGGAATGAGCCGCAAACCTCTCAGGAGGCTGCTTTCCAGCAGTTTCATATGCAAAGCGGATAATACTCCTCAGCCAAAAAGAAAGCGAAGTAGTCGTAGCTTAATGACCGTTACGTTGTCTTGAGAAAACAACAAACAATGAAGAAGACTGACGGAAGTCCTTGGTCGCCTGTAAATAGAACTTGAAAGCACAAACCACATTTAGACTGTGCAAGAGACGTTCCTTCTGAGAAGAATGATTAGGACATAAAGACGGTACAACAATTTCCGGATTAATGTTACAATCAGAAGTAACCTTAGGAAGAAAACCTTAGTTGGTACGCAAAACTACCTTATCTGCATGGAATATAAGATAAGGAGAAGAGCATTGCAAAGCCAAGAGTTCAGACATTCTACGCAGAAGAAATATCAACAAGAAATAAAACTTTCCAAGATAGTAATTTAATATCTAAGGAATGCATAGACTCAAATGGAGCCCCTTGCAAAAACATTAAGAACTAAATTAAGACTCCATGGAGGAGCAATAGGCTTAAACATAGGCCTGATCCTAACCAGAGCCTGACAAAAGGATTGAACATCTGGAACATCTGCCAAACGTTTATGTAACAGAACAGAAAAGGCCGAAATCTGACCCTTTAAAGAGCTGGCCTATAAACCCTTCTCCAAACCCTCCTGCAGAAAAGACAAAATTCTGGAAATCCTAATCACACCAATGAAAAAATATACGCCAAATCTTATGGTAAAACTTTCAAGTAACCGGTTTGCGAGCCTGAATTAAAGTCTCAATAACTGCATCAGAAAAACCTTGTTTAGACAAAATTAAGTGTTCGATCTCCAAGCAGTTAGCTTCAGAGAAACTAGATGTGGATGAAGGAAGTTTGGCATTCTGGCGAGAAACCATGAGATCCAATTCCGGCTGCCCCCATCTGAGAACCAGACTGGAGATTACTTTCAGATGAAGTTCCCACTCACCCGGATGAAAAATCTGTCTGCTCAAGAAATCTGCCTCCCAATTATCCATTCGTGGGATGTGGATAGCCGAATTATCTTGGCTACCTCTGTCATCGCTGAGGAACTCCTTGTTCCTCCCTGATGATTGATGTAAGCCACTGTTATGTTGTCCGACTGAAATTTGATGAACTGAGCCGAGGCCAAGTGTGGCCAGGACAGAAGAGAATTGAAGATCACCCTCAGTTCCAGGATGTTGATGGAGAGAGCAGACTCCGCTTGAGTCCATACTCCCTGAACCTTCCTGGGACCCCAGACCGCACCCCAGCCCAGAAGGCTGGCGTCTGTTGTCACAATCACATAGGGGGTTTGTGAAAGCAAGTTCCCTGGGAGAGCTGATCTCGAGACATCCACCACTCAAGAGAGTCCCTTGTCTCCTGATCCAGGATTATTGGAGGAGACAAGTCTGCATAATCTCCTTAAAATACTCAGATGACATATGTATTGGGTACTTGTAAAGCATGACTAATCACCCGTTAGGGTCTCAAGGCACTGCTCATTTTATTGATCTCGGAAGGATGAAAGGCTGAGTGGACCTCGTCAGGGATCGAACCTGTAACCCTTGAGTTGCTATAGAGCTCAGTCACAGCGCCTTAGCATGCTGAGCTATCTGTCCAGCCTTTCAACTGCCTGAACATGTTTAATTGCAAAGGTCCAAAGATGGACCCGAGCAAACGGAATGATGTCCATTGCTGCCACCATCAGTCCGATTACTTCCAAACACTGAGTTACTGATGGTCGAGGCTTAGACCGAAGAACTTGACAGATCTCTATAATCTTTGATATCCTGACTTCTGTCAGAAAAATCTTCATTAATACATAAACTATTAGATTTCCTAAGAAAGTTACCCTTGTCCTTGGAAATAGGGAACTCTTTTCCAGTTTTAACTTCCACCCGTGGGACCTCAGGAGCTAGCACAATGTTTGTATGAGCTCTTGCTAGAAGGCAAGACGGCGCCTGTATTAGAATGTCGTCCAGATAGGGCGCCACTGCAACGCCCCGCAGTCTTAAAACCGCTAGCAGAGACCCCAGGACCTTTGAGAAAAATCTGGGAGCCATGTCTAAACCGAATGGAATAGCCACAAACTGAAAATGCTTGTCCAGAAAGGTAAATCTCAGAAAGTTGAGATGATCTCTGTGGATAGAAACAGGAAGATACGCGCCCTTTAAATCCACTGTCGTCATGAATTGAGCCTCCTGGATCAATAGCAGAATAGTACGAATA
The DNA here is from genome assembly GCF_027579735.1 of Bombina bombina. Classification (NCBI taxonomy): domain Eukaryota; kingdom Metazoa; phylum Chordata; class Amphibia; order Anura; family Bombinatoridae; genus Bombina; species Bombina bombina. The sequence goes on from NC_069501.1 coordinate 231,031,125, forward strand.
GTCTCCATCTTGAATGATGGGACCCTGAGAGACTTGTTTATACTCTTGAGATCTAATATCGGTTTGAAAGTTCCCCCTTTCTTGGGAACCATAAACAGATTTGAATAAAAACCCTGCCTGTGTTCCTGGGCAGGAACTGGAATAATTACTCTCAAGGACGCAAGGTCTCTTACACAGTGCAAGAATGCCTCTTTCTTTGTCTGGTTTGCAGATAATCTGGAAAGAAGGAATCTCCCCCGAGGAGGAAAAATTTTGAATTCCAGCTTGTATCCCTGAGACACTATCTCTATAGCCCAGGGATCTTGGACATCTCTCATCCAAGCCTTGAGCGAAGAAAGAAAATCTGCCCCCTACCATATCTGGACCTGGGTCGGGGGCATGCCCTTCATGCTGACTTGGATTCAGCAGCTGGCTTCTTAAACCGTTTACCCTAGGTCCACTGATTGGGTCTCCAAGTGGACTTAGATTGGAAATAGCTTCCCTCCTGTCTGGAGGAGGAAGATAAGGAATTTCCTTTGAAATTTCGAAAAGAACGAAAATAATCTTGTCGTCCCTTTAGTTTATTTCTCTTGTCTTGAGGAAGGAGATGTCCCTTACCTCCAGAAATGTCAGATATAATCTCTTTTAAACCCGGTCCAAACAAGGTCTTTCCTTTATAAGGAATTGCCAAAAGCTTGGACTTAGAGGAAAAGTCTGCAGACCAGGGTTTTAACCATAAAGCTCTGCGGGCTAGAATAGAAAACCCTGAAATCTTCGCAGCTAATATGGCAATTTGCAGAGAAGCATCCGTGATAACGGCATTAGCTAATTTTAGAGCCTTGATCCTATCTTGGATCTCCTCCAAAGGAGTTTCGATCTGAAAGAATCAGATAGAGCATCAAACAATAAGCTGCAGCACTAGTAACAGTAGCAATGCATGCAGCCAGCTGCAAAAGCAGACCCTAATGAACAAAAATTTACTTAATCATAGAATCTTTGAAAGCACAACTATCCTCAATAGGAATAGTTGTACGCTTGGCCAGAGTGGAAATAGCACCTTCCACCTTAGGAACCGTCTGCCAGGTTTCCTAAATAGCCTCAGCTACCGGAAACATCTTCTTAAAAACAGGAGACGGAGGGAGGGGGAGGAGCTGGCTGCTTGCTAGAACAGCTCCTAGGCCCTGATCCCCCAGATTGGCGAAGTAATGAGCAAATTTTAAACTAGCAAGCCCCAAAAGACATATACAGCCTAATAGAGCATCCCAGAGGACCCGGAGATTATACCCATTAACCCACCCTCCACACCAACTGATCCGGCAGCCGCTTTTGCAACAGAGGAGGCCTCGAGCAGACTGAGACAAGCGGCCGCGCAGACACAGCAGAGGGACACATCGACGCCACTGACACCGGACATTACAAAGAGTACACACCGGAGCGAGACCCAGAACCACCAAGCAGCCCGCTGCGGTGGTAGAAAAAGGTTGAAGCTGTCCGCCGCAAAGATCCGCATTAGGGGTGACTGAAGCCACAGCACAAACAGACCGGACACTGAAAGTGACCGAAGACAGGCCCCACTGCATGGTTGACTGGATAAGAAGGCATAAAACCTCAATCAACAGCGGGAGGTGGATGGTGACGACGGGGCCAGTCACACAGCAGAGAAACGGTACTGAGATCGCAGGCCGGCGGAACAGGGCGCACCACGTGGCTGGTAAGAGAAACTAGAGGTCTCAATAAAAGAAAGCACTCTGACACTGGGGGCAAGTGACCAGAGTCCTTACCACAGCACATAAATTATACAAGAGGGCATGTAAAGCAGAAAATTTGCCTACTACAAAAGCTGACTGAACAGTTAGATGTAAAGTACATCAAGGCCCATATAAAGCACAAGCATCCGGTGGTGAAGTGTGCAGTGCCACACAAATGCATATAGTAAATAAGAGGGCATTATAAAAGCAGTAACACACAGACATCCAGAGGGGTAATGCCGGCCAAAAAGATAATGAAGGCAGATAATAACCACAAAATAAAGATGATCGATCATTACTTAAAAACAGCAGAGGGATTGTCTCACACCCCATTAGACAGCCCGCGAGAAACTCAGCCGTCACTGGAGACACGAAAAGCAAGCCCTGAGCCCCAGACCCCATACACCAAACTAACAGAAATTTACAAGAGAAGATCTAAAATTATTGGCCTCAAAGGAGGATATAAAATCAGCCATGGTGGATATGCGCAATATGTTTCAAGAAATGAAGAGGGACATAAACCGGATTGACAGCAGGGCGGTCACCCTAGACGAGAACCACAACATTACTACCCAAGACATGCATCACTTATTGCAACTTATGTACAGGAGGAAACTATTCAAATCTGCTAGAGAAGGTAGAAGACCTTGATAATAGAGGGCGCAGAAACAACTTGCGCATCAGGGGCATTCCGGAAAGTATCCTCCCTGTTGCCTTGATGAGGTACTTACAAGACCTCTTCAGAACCCTCAAAGGTACTAGCACGTCAGCAGAAGTGATTATGTAAAGGGCTCATAGAGCCTTGAGAGCCAAGCCATCGCCAAAAGCTCCGCCACGAGACGTAATTATAAAGTTCCTGAATCACCAAGAAAAAGAAGAAATATTGCGACATGCTAGACAGAAACCCCAATTCACACATGCAGGAGTACACATCCAGGTGTACGCGGACCTCAGTCCAACCACCCTTCAGAAACGAAGGGAGTTGCAGTTTATCACCACGGTCCTGAGAGAACGAGGCATCCAATACAGATGGGGGTTCCCAGTCAGTATAAATGTCACAAAGGGAGACAAGTCAGCAATATACAGAGGACCAGATGATTTGGAACAATTCTGTGAGACTTTACAGGTTCGAATCACGCCCCCCAAAGAACAGCTCCCACTGGACAGAAACATTCCATCAGATAACCATACAAAAAAAGGTGAAACACGCAGAGAGAACTAATGCTTTGTAAAGACAATAATGTAGAGACTATACGTTTCCTGCATAGAGGCAGCTGGACCTAACAGGATGGACAATCCAGTAATGATTGGGTAATGTTGTTCCAGTTATAATTTAATATGTCTCCAATGTTGCAATGTTTAAATTCAGGTTTGTGATTTTAGTTGGGGACTGGCCCAGGTTTAAGGTTCCCTCAATGGTAAGGTGGGATGCACCGCTTACAGCCAACACAAGGGAAGGTGACACAGATTAGTGCTAGCAAACGGGTTAACCTCACTTTAGTTGCTCGACCCAAAGAAGGTCATAAAGATGCCCTGCACACGAACAGGTCCTGATGCAGACAAGTTGTAAGGTTAAATAATAGTTCAGTAGGTAGATAGCAATAGAACAGTTAACTAACGTATCACTCAAATGTTTAGTTAATAATTGATCAAGGCAATTGTAAAAAAGTCAAAAAAGAGGAATAGCACCAATAAGACGTAGTATCTGTTGTGGTAAGAAACGTTTATTGTACAATCCAATATTAGTGTACAAACAAAGTCACAGTGGAGAACGCCTGACGCGTTTCGCGCATGCATAGATGCGCTTCTTCGGAGGCGTTCTCCACTGTGACTTTGTTTGTACACTAATATTGGATTGTACAATAAACGTTTCTTACCACAACAGATACTACGTCTTATTGGTGCTATTCCTCTTTTTTGACTTTATGTTCCTTAAGCGGTTGGGTTTACCGCTTCATAGCACCATTTACCTGCACAAGCCACCTCCGGGTTACAGAGCCGTTTTACCTGCCTTTACGGATCGCCTCCCCCCCCAGGAAACATCACTTGGTCTAGCCTTGCAACGTCACGGGTGAGGTACTGAGGAAACGTCCTTGCGTCGGATCTCCTTGCGACACGCCGAGAAGGGAAACACAGACTTCCACCCCCCGGAAGGGTTTCATCGCCCACTCGAGGAGAAGTACAGAAGTGTCCCCAGGCACCCCACCATCGAATTGGAGGGTAAGAGTTGATCGGAGACGCAATACTGTGATTTAACACTGCCACCCGTGACTATTAGGCTTTGGGACATACCTGATACTGAGACACTTGGAAACTGTGGAACTTTACTTTCATTTTATACTTTTTCCATAAGGCATAACGGACTCTGTTCCTACCCCAGTGACTTTTCATATTGACTTTTTGGTCCTTGACTAATACACCGTTTATTTCCCCACGATTGGGTGCTTTGATATACGTTTTTGAGCACCTGGGGATTATTTGATTCTGAACACAGCTTCCTTTTGATGATTTATTGAAGAATTGTAAAAAAGGGCAGGCCGGCAAACAATACTGTCAATAATGGTTATGTGTTTAATACGCTCTGCTTGGTGCCGTTAGTAATATGGTACCTAGTTTAGGAACCCCCTTTTCAATATGCAAACAAATTTTAATGTTTCCAAGTAACAGAGTAAAACTGCATATCCTATATGTTACCAAGTAAAGCTGATGGTTTGCTTTGTAGATATGACAAGCGTAAGATCAGGTACTTTCATATTAGCAATATAAAGAAAAAGTGTTGACTTATGTATGCCTAATTGCTGATTGTACAATATGATAAAATATGAAATGATATGAGTACAATTTTACACAGTGACTGGTCCTGCATGAATAAGATCCCTGTAACCTCAAACCATGAGAAAAATAGACGGCCCGGACAATACAATAAGATTAGAGACACTGGGACACACAAGGGTATACAAGACCCTACACGCAGGGTGCGACACGTAGAGATAGGGGGAATGCAGGACACACTCACACATTAATGCACTCCCAGCGGGTCACACCTACAAGAGCAACATCCACCCTACGGAACCTCTGGGATTACCAGATTAACTAAGCACATACAAAAAGGTTTAGCAAATATCTAACACATAAGGGCAAATTTGTACCAGACCGCTGGTCTGGGGGTAAGGGGTAACACCCTTCACCACTACCTTAGATTTTAGGTATATTCCGTGACACATTGTTCACCTGGAACTCAAGCTATTTCATCAAATTTACAAAATAGACAGGGCAGAGGTCGCTGCCACACCTTTTCATCTAAACACAACTCACCGTTCACCTACTCCCCCATTACTGACCACTACCCTGCAGGAGACTCTTTCCTCATCCCAAGCTTAGAACTGACCTGTAAGCATGGAAATAAGAGAGGAGCCGTCGCGAGCACATAAATTACGTCTTATAACTATAAATGCTAAAGGTCTCAATAGCCCTGAAAAGCGGTCTATAGCCTTTAAAGAATTGCACAGACAAAGGGGGGATATATTATTCATACAAGAGACCCACTTTAAAAAGGAAAGGGAACCAAAGGTGCTCAGCCCACGATATCAAAACAAATTTCTGGCCTCAGGCCCCACAAAGACAGGTGGGGTGGGAATCCTTATTAGTAACACCACACAATTTCAGCCAACATATGTGGAGAGGGACAGGGGGGAAGATATAATATTGGTGGTGGGCCTTTTATACAATAGGTATGTAACCTTGGCAAATGTGTATTTGCCCAACCAACAACAACATATCACTCTGAAAACAGTTACACAAAAGTTACTGGAAATAGGCAGGGGGGAGATGATAGTGGGAGGGGATTTCAATACACCCCTAGACCCAAATATAGACACATCTAGCGGCTCCTCCAACGTCCCAAAAACAGTCCTAAAGTCAATAAACGCACAGATGCAGCAGCTCCTACTACGAGACACATGGAGAGTGCTGCATCCAACAGAAAAGAACTTCACATTTTACTCGCACCCACATCACTCGTATTCTAGAATAGACCTCATTTTGACAGACCCAGCAATGCTCTCACATGTTGTCCGCACAGACATATTGTCTATCTCATGGTCGGATCATGCATCAGTGGTGTGCGACTTTGACTGGCAGGAGAAACCAATCATCCCGTTCATCTGGCGCCTAGATGAGACCTTCTTAAATAACCCACTAGCTACATTAGAGATAACAAAAGAACTAGAGGAATACTTTAGATTAAATAAAACTGACCAAATCAAGCCCTCCCTAATATGGGAGGCTCACAAAGCGGTTATAAGAGGGGTATTGATCAAAATTAAGGTACAACAGTGCAAACAGACTAGACAGTACTACAACTCATTAAAAGCACAAATTGCTTACTGAGAGGGGGAGCATAAGAAAGACACAACATCTACAGACATATATAACTCCTTGACAGGGGTAAGGGTAGAACTTCAGAAACTACAAATTAAGGAAGCGCAAACAAGAGCACTCCATTTAAAACAGCATTACTTTAATATGGTAATAAGCCTGGTGCACTACTTGCAAAAGCTGTTAAACGAAAACAATATAGGGCCTATATAACAGGTATCACAGACAAGCAAGGGAAAAAACATGAGGATAGTAGGGGTATTGCAGAAACACTGAGACAATATTACTCCACATTATACAACTTAAAAACGAACGCTCCACCACCAGACACGGTCACACATAGCGGAGACATAGATCCTGAGTTGGAAGCCTATATAGGTGATAAAGAAATCCCACAGATTAGTGCAGAGGAGGCTAAACAGTTAGAAGCACACATAACACCTTCCGAAATCCTAAAAGCGATAAAAGACACACCTACGGGAAAAAGCCCCGGGCCGGACGGGTTTGGGATAGCTTACTACAAAAAATTTGCACAGATACTGATTCCACACCTGGCAGATACATACAACACGCTCCAGAGGGATGGAGGGTTCTCACAAAACCTATTGGAAGCACACATTACAGTCCTCCCAAAACCGGGTAAAGTCCCAGGCAGGCCTGAGAATTTTCGCCCAATCTCCCTGCTCAACTCTGATATTAAAATATACGCAAAGATACTGGCCACATGGATAGAGTCCTTCCAGGGCTAATTAACTCAGATCAGGTGGGTTTTGTCCCGGGCAGAGAGGCGAGGGACAACACCCTAAAAGTGATGCAGTTAATCTTATATGCAAATCATAAGGAAATACCAATGTAATTGACATCCACGGACGCAGAAAAGGCCTTCGACAGGGTGAAATGGTCTTTCTTGCGGACCACCCTGTTGAAAATGGGCTTTAGTAGACTTTTTGTGGAGATGATATTCTCCCTCTATACAGCCCCGTCAGCCAAGATTAAAGTTAATGGCCTCCTGTCCGAGAGTTTCAGAATCATGAACGGTACTAGGCAGGGGTGCCCTCTTTCGCCAATCTTATTTGCGCTATCCATAGAAATACTGGCCCTTAAGATATGCGCAGATCCACGGGTTTTGGGAATTACACTTGACAACACAGAACATAAGTTAGCCATGTACGGGGATGACATCCTATTAACGCTCACAAATTCTGAAAAATCACTCCCGCGGGCCCTGGAGATAATTCAGGATTATGGAGTTGACTCAAATTTCCAACTGAATGTTACTAAATCTTAAACATAACTTTAACAGAAGATAAAATGTCCCAGTTAATGTCACTTTGCCCATTAAGAAGGCAGTCAACTAAAATGAAATATTTGGGTGTGCAATTGTCAGCGGACCCGGATGTATTGTTCGAGGCCAATTACAAACAGCTAGAGAGGTCGATAATTAGTGATCTATCCAATTGGAAAAATAAAAAATTGTCATGGCTGGGCAGAATTAGTGTTATAAAGATGAATGTCCTTCCCAGGATACTCTACGTTCTACAAACGCTGCCTATTCCACTGCCGGTAGATTACACCACTAAACTCCAGAATGCCTTAGAGACGTATATCTGGAACGGTGTAAAACCAAGAATTAACAAACAAACCATGTACCTGTCAAAGGAGGAGAGGGGATTGGGTGTCCCAAATATTCAGACATACAGACGTGCCATAATGCTGCAAAGACTTGTAGAATGGAGCACAAACGATATCACAAAACATTAGATACAAGTGGACAGGGCTGTCCTACACACCAATAAACCTGGGTACATGGCATGGACGCTAAAAAAGGACCGGCCGTTAATCATTGAAAGGTACCCCCTTCTTAGGGAATTGTTTGTGGTGTGGGATAAAATCATTCATACTTCCACGCACATATCCTCCCCATGACACCATACATGTACAATCCGGCCCTCCCCTTAGGTCTGACAAGAAGGTACACACCCTTAGGTCAGCCGATCGCGCAGAACACAATATCACACTTAACACAACTTCATAAAATAAAAAAGTGGGAGGAAATGGCGGATACAGAAGCACAATTAAACTGGCTGACGCACGCACAGATAACACACTTTATCTCGTCACACAAAGACAAGAATTCACTGCTACGACAGTTGACTGACTTTGAAAAACTCTGCATTGATGGGCGTCCCTGCTCGCACTTAATCTCTATTCTATAAAGGAAACTCCAACTGAGTGACACAGATCACCTCCCGACTTATACAAAGGCCTGGGGGAGGGAACTGGGAATAGAATTAACCTCAAAAACCTGGAAGAGTATATTCATTAATGACAAAAACGCTTCCATATCGGCGCAGGTTCAGGAGACTAATCTCAAATTCCTAACCAGGTGGTATCTCACCCCGAGCAGATTAAAAATGTTATACCCATCCTCCTCGGGCAGATGCTGGAGGGGTTGTGCAGCGGAGTGCACTATCCTGAACGTCTGGTGGGAGTGCCCCAAACTTCAACAATTTTGTTCAGACATTGTAACACACATTTGCAAAACATTAGAAGTTATTGTCCCTCGAGACCCCAAGATACTTCTTTTCACAGGCCTACCACAGTTTAAACTCACGGCGAAGCGAAAGCTACTCTTAACAATGCTGAGTGGCGCAAATATATTAATCCCCCGACACTGGAAGACCACCACAATCCCCACCCTACAGGATTGGGTAAGACAAGTATATACAATATTACAGCTAGAGTGGTATTATTACATCAGAAGCGGTACGGTAGAGATACATGAAACGATGCTTCACATCTGGAATCCAACTCAGTAGCATTAACACACATTATAGAAGCAGTCCTCACACCCCCATGACCCCCCTCCCCCCCCGGTCCCTCACTCTGGTCATACAGAAATACACAGATCAGACGAATGTTCAGGGAATGCATAATCTCACAATTATATTGGCCCGGGTAATTATGGGGATCCAAAAGAGGGTATAGACTTAAAATAAGCGAATTCTTGCTTACTACTTTTATAGAGCTATAAATATACCAACCCCAATCTTAAGCTTAAGTAGACAGGATGACGGCCCCAACAGTGGACCATGAAGTGGGGACATGGGTTGAGGTTCCATAAGCAGGATTATGAGTTTACAGTAGAACTGATTAACATATATCTGTAATATGTTCTGTTATAAGGCAATGTATATTGTTTCAATTTGATGTTCTGTTTTGCTTTATTATTCATATTGTACAATTACTGATATTTTTATAAAGCTTTTGAAGAAAGAAAAAAAACAGGAGACGGAGAAAAAGGAATGCCTGTTTTTTTCCCATTCCTTAGAAATAATCTCTGAAGTTTTTTTAGGAACTGGAAAGACATCTGAGAAAGAAGGAACTTCAAAAGATCTGTCCAATTTACACAACTTCTCAGGAGCAACAACTACTGAAGAGACACAATTATCTATAGTTGCCAGAACCTCCCTGAGTAACAGACGGAGGTGTTCTAATTTAAATCTGAAAGATATCACCTCGGAATCAGTTAAAGGTATAGAGCTCTCAGAGTCAGAAATCTCACCTTCTGACAACACCTCCATACCCTCCAACTCAGTTCCCTAGGAGGGTACCTCTGAAAATGCTACCATTGCATAAAGCGCGGCTAATCACCCGTAAGGGTCTCAAGGCGCTGTTCATTTTATCAACCTCAGAAGGATGAAAGGCTGATTGGACCTTGTCTGGGATCGAACCTGCAACCCTTGGGTTGCTACAGAGCTCAGACACAGTGCCTTAGCATGCTGAGCTATCTGTCCGGCATTGGTATCCCTTTGTTTAATCTTGCCTTGTAACATGGGAAAGGCAGATAATGCATCAGAAATCATAGAAGACATCATTGCTGCTATGTCCTTTAAGGAAACCCCAGATAAAATTGGAGCAGGGGTTAAAGTACAGGGCACTGCTTGAGCGGGCGTTAATTCTTGGGACATTTGGGGAGAAAGCTGCAGCATGCTCTGAGTCTCATCCTGAGACTCCTGTGAAGCACCTGCCTTAGAAAAGGTTTGATCATGAAACATCTTTTCCCTATAACTCAAAGCCCTCTCAACACATGAGGGACAAAAAGGAATTGGTGGTTCAACACTAGTATTCAAACACATAAAGCAAGTACCAGATTGCACAGCTCCTATGTCCATCTCAAATCACATGAAAAAGAGAAATATATATATATATATATATATATATATATAATATAATAGCGTTACTGCTACAGTAATGAACAATAAAAACAATTTAGGTAATACTGAAGAGCAAGAATATGCTCAAAGATATTTAAAATTCTGATAAAAGACTTTAAATTTCACACAGTCATCTTTTTTCCTCTTTTTTACTGCAGTTAAAAAACGAAATTCAGCAGTAGAAAAATACTAAAAACTGATGCACTAAGACACCCATACACCTCAGCAACTCTGCTGAGGTGCCTACCTGCCCCACAGATCGCAGTCAGACCGGATGATATTGCAGAACAAACCGGAACACAAGTACACAACAAACTCTGCAACCGCCTGTCTAAACTAACAGAAAGCCATGCGGTAGCAGAGCCACGTATATGAAGTCCTCTCTGTAAGCTGAAGACTGCGCCATGAGAAAAAAGCGCGCAGAACATAACCCCGCCCATCAAGGGCGTAACATAGAACCCAACAACAGAGCATAATGAAAAAAAATGAACCGCAACCACCATCCTGAAAAATTGTGCCAAAAAAACACGTACACATAAACTTTCAGTCTTCTCCCAGCCTTGTGCCTGTACTTATGGCTGTCTAAATACACCCTCTATACCAGAGGGAATAGTGTCCCAGCATAAGTAAATATGCCACAGAAATTTTAGTGCCCATTTTCTTCTGAGAGTTCTCCCCAGAATAAAGCTAGCACTTACCTCAGATGCTGACCGACAGCAGGCCAGCCCAGGAGGTGTAAGAGGTCCTCTCCCTCTCATAGCCCTGTGGAAAGAGATCAGCCTGAGAAAACAGTGCTTAGGCTATCTGTATCAGGGCAGCAACAGAGTATAGGAGGCGCAGTGAGAATTATGTCCCACCAGTTCCTATTGCTTTAAAGCCACCAAAAAGCTCTACTGTAGAGACTGATCTGGTCTAGGCTACACCCTGGAACAAAGTAGCACTCTCTGGCTCTACTTTAAAAATAATAAACTCTTGATTGAAGAATCTTTTCTAACACCTCACTTTGCCATCTCCTATCACTAACGCAGGCAAAGAGAATGACTGGGGTGGGAGGGAGGAGCTATATATATATATATATATATATATATATATATATATATATATATATATATATATATATATATATATATATATATATATATATATATATATATACAGCTCTGCTGTGGTGCTCTTTGTCTCCTCCTGCTGACCAGGAGGCGTAATCCCACAAGGATGAAATCCGTGGACTCGTGTCTTTAAAAAGAAAGTACCTTAAAGGATTACTTTCTGTTATAATTTTTAAGCTAAACAACTAACATATTAAAGTTAATAAACATTAATTAAAACCTACTGACCTATATTTTCTCCAAAACGAAGTTTCATAACGTTCTAAAAGTTATATCTTTTATTCGCCGATGATGTCACGTTATCCTGCCCACTATTTTCAGTACTGCATGTTCAAAATACTTAAACCAATAACTTTGTGTTTAAAGCGCCATTTTGAAACCTAGGTATTGTAAACGGATTGGTACAGAGCAAAGGATACCCACGGAGTGGGTTTGGAAAACCATTAAATTTGCAGACAAGATTTCTGATACACGGTAGAGATATGTTAATGAAATGCTATTGATAAAAAGCGTATTTGGGGTAGTTAGTTAGTAACAGGCATAGAAAATATTTACTTACAGTGGCCCTTTAACTCCCTGGGAGTCTTAACAAACATCTAACGCATACGTAATATCAACCTGTAAACTGCCATCCCCCCACATCGCAATAACTAATAAAAGTATTAACCCCTAATCTGCCAACCCCCCACATCGCAAACTACTAGGTAGTTTGCTATGTGGGGGGGATGTTGGTTTAGGGGTTAATATGTTTATTAGGTAAACGTATTATCCCCTAATCCGCCAACCCCCCCACACCGCAAACTTCCTATTAAACATATTAACCCTTAAACCGCCATCTCCCAACATCGCAAACTATTAACCTAATATTTAAGGGGTACCCTTGCATTTCTATTCCTGATTTGATCAGCCAATAGGAAGTAACTCATCCTATTGGCTGATTTGAATTTTTCAGCCAATAGGAATGCTAGGGTAACTCAATAGAAAATGAGCACCTTGCATTCAATCTTCAGTGTGCGGGGGACGATCACATGAAGTGGACCTCCACGTCGCAGATGACCGCCGCCAACTGCTCCGCCTAGAAGATGGACGAAGACCTTTCGCCGCCGGGAAGATGGATCGCTGGACTTCAGCAATGGTGAATACATATTTGATGTTAGGTTTATTTTTTAAATTAGGGCTTTTTTATGGGCTGAAAAAGAGCTGAATGCCCTTTTAAGGGCAATGGGTAGATTTGTTTTTTTTTTGTTAGGTTTTTTGTTTTATTTTAGGGGGTACTTTGTATTTTTACAAAAGGCCCTTTTAAGGGCTATTGGTAATTTATTGTTAGATAAGGGGTGTTTTTTATTTTGGGGTGTTTTTTTTAAAGGGTATTAGATTAGGAATATCTTTTTATTTTGGATAATTTCGTTTGTTATGTTCTGTAATGTTAGTTTTTTTTTATTTTGGGTAATGTTAGGGGTTTTTTTTATTTTTTTTTTTATTATTAATTTTTAATGTAGTATTTTTTTATTTTATGCAAGTGTATTTTAATTTGGGTTATTAGGTTAATACTTTGCGTTGTGGGGATGGCGGTTTAGGGGTTAATTAGGTGTTCGCGTTGGGGGATTGCAGTTTAGAGGTTAATAGGTTCATATAGTCATTTGCATTGTTGGTTTAGGGGTTAACAGGTTTATTATAGTGGTTTGCATTGTGGGGGAATGGGTTAATAACTTAGTAGTTGCCAGGGGAGGGCAGATTAGGGGTTTTGAAGTGTCGGTTAAAAAAAATTTTTTAGCCGGACTAGATTTTTACATCTGATTACAACTCTTTATTGTTTTAACTTACGCGCCGCAAGATGTTATACTGGCATAAGTCACTGGTAACGCAAGAAATGTGTAGTTGTGCACATTTCTAAACCTCGCCAGTTCGTTCAATTTACAGCAGTATAGTATTTGCCGACGCTGTTTATGTGATTCACCCGATGTGCAAGGTGAACTTAGGGGTGATGTGGGTTTCAATAGTTGCGTTGAAACTTACTCCACATATGTAATCTCGCCCAGATAATTTAGTAAGGGTCAAACATGGTTATTTAAATATGTCCTTCCCTCAATATTCTTCTCCCCCCTTTTCCTCTTCTATGTCTTCTAGTAAGTTGTGAACAAGCTGAGCTAACAAAAACAGGGTCCTTATCACTTTTTTTTTTTTTTTTTTTAACTATCCTCTAATGTGGTTAGCAATGTTCAAGAGCAAAGTAGTTTACATACTTTTTAGCTAATACAGGAATCAATTAGCTAAAAAGGATATTGCTGGATTGTTATTGAATAGTGTGTGGGGGGTCCCACCTGCTTAGGATTGATTTTTGCTATTAAAATCATGATAAAGGTTTAGCATGTAGCCGAAATGCAGATGTTTAGATGGGGGGGAGGATATCAAATGGATTGATTCTAAGGAGGGAAACAGAGTTGCTACTAAATACTTGTTGATACAAAGTTGAAGATTTTTCACAAAATCAAACATAGCCAATTCAAAGTAGTCCACAGAGGATATCCCTTGAATCCAATGCTCCCATAGGAGACGTGATTGTGGAGTGGATTTGTCTCAGCACATAGGTCACACCAGATACCAAAGTAGCGCAGGAAAGATCTTTGTAATATACATTGGGGAATGAATATACAGCCTAGGAGAAATAGATCCGAGGGAGGCTTTTACCACATTCAAGGACAGCTTTGTTAACCCCTTAATGACCACAGCACTTTTCCATTTTCTGTCCGTTTGGGACCAAGGCTATTTTTACATTTTTGCTGTGTTTGTGTTTAGCTGTAATTTTCCTCTTACTCATTTACTCTACCCACACATATTATATACCGTTTTTCTCACCATTAAATAGACTTTCTAAAGATACCATTATTTTCATCATATCTTATAATTTACTATAAAAAAAAATTATAAAATATGAGGAAAAAACACACCTTTTCTAACTTTGAACCCCAAAATCTGTTACACATCTACAACCACCAAAAAACACCCATGCTAAATAGTTTCTAAATTTTGTCCTGAGTTTAGAAATACCCAATGTTAACATGTTCTTTGCTTTTTTTGCAAGTTATAGGGCCATAAATACAAGTAGCACTTTGCTATTTCCAAACCACTTTTTTGTCAAAATTAGCGCTAGTTACGTTGGGACACTGATATCTTTCAGGAATCCCTGAATATCCATTGACATGTGTATATTTTTTTTTAGAAGACATCCCAAAGTATTGATCTAGGCCCATTTTAGTATATTTCATGCCACCATTTCACCGCCAAATGCGATCAAATAAAAAAAATTGTTCACTTTCTCACAAACTTAAGGTTTCTCACTGAAATTATTTACAAACAACTTATGCAATTATGAAATAAATGGTTGTAAATGCTTCTCTTGGATCCCCTTTGTTCATAAATAGCAGATATATGGCTTTGGCTTTGCTTTTTGGTAATTAGAAGACTGCTAAATGCCACTGCGCATCACACGTGTATTATGCCCAGCAGTGAAGGGGTTAATTAGGGAGCATGTAGGGAGCTTTTAGGGTTAATTTTAGCTTTAGTGTAGTAGAGAACCCCAAGTATTGATCTAGGCCCATTTTGGTATATTTCATGCCACCATTTCACCGGCGTATGCGATCAAATAAAAAAAAAACTTTAATTTTTTCACAATTTTAGGTTTCTCACTGAAATTATTTACAAACAGCTTGTGCAATTATGGCACAAATGGTTGTAAATGCTTCTCTGGGATCCCCTTTGTTCAGAAATAGCAGACATATATGACTTTGGCGTTGCTTTATGGTAATTAGGCGGCCGCTAAATGCTGCTGCGCATCACACATGTATTATGGCTAGCAGTGAAGGGGTTAATTAGGTAGTTTGCAGGGAGCTTGCAGGGTTAATTTTAGCTTTAGAGTAGAGATCAGCCTCCCACCTGACACATCACACCTCCTGATCCCTCCCAAACAGCTTCCTTCCCTCCCCCACCCCACAATTGTCCCCGCCATCTTAAGTACTGGCAGAAAGTCTGCCAGTACTAAAATAAAAAGGTATTTTTTTTCTTTTCGGGCATATTTACATATGCTGCTTTGTAGATTCTACCCATAGCCCCCAACCTCCCTGATCCCCCCCAACAGCTCTCTAACCCTCCCCCTCTGCCTTACTGGGGGCCATCTTGGGTACTGGCAGCTGTCTGCCAGTACCCAGTTTGGAGAAAAAAAATGGTTTTATTTTTTTTTCCACCCGTTTTTTTCTGTAGTGTAGCTTCCCTCCCTCCACAGAGCACCCAACATTCACTGTTGACCGATGACCTTTTTTTTAATTTTTACTTACATTGTTTTCTGTAGCGTAGCGGTTCCCTCCCCGTGCGCGCGTCCGGGCATCCCCGCCCCCCTCCACATCATCTGGGCCATCGATGGCCGCCACCCGCCTCCCACCCACCAACGATGGAAGCCATAGATATCCGGTGCAGAGAGGGCCACAGAGTGGCCCTCTCTGCATCGGATGGCTACTAAAGGTTATTGCAGGATGCCTCGATAGAGGCATCACTGCAATAACCGGAAAGCAGCTGGAAGCGAGCAGGATCGCTTCCAGCTGCTTTCCACACCGACGACGTGCAGGGTACGTCCTTGGTCGTTAAGGGTATTTTTTTTTTTTTAGAGGACGTACCCTGCACGTCCTCGGTCATTAAGGGGTTAAATCTGTCAGTAACCTTCAGTCCATTGTTTGTAATGATTTGGGTTTTATAAACATTATGCTGTTATGGATATCACTACTAACTGAAGATCACCTTAAGAGGGATAATATTTAATTCTGTCATTTATAGATTTTTATACAAAAGGGCACACATCTTAAAGTTTCTAGAGGCACATATTTTTATTCATTTTATGCTTACTTGCTACTAGTGTTAAATTGTACAACGGTTTGTCCACGGGTAGAAGTATTTACTTATTTCTAAGTATATATCCTGATAAGCATTTGTATTAATCAGCTTTTGCAAGTGTTTGCAAGTGCAATGTTTAACAAAAACAATTACTTAGTTTCTACCTCTGTCTGATACCAAATGCACATCTATAGAAAAAAATAAGTGACTTTAGGGCTAAACTATATAATATGTAGAACAATCTCAACTTTTATACATTATCTAAAGCAGTGATTTGCAATCTTTTTTTGCCGTGGCACACTTTTACATTAAAAAATCCTGTGGCACACCACCATCCCAAAATCACACATTGTAGCCTAATACAGGATATATACATACACACTGTACTGTCATGCCATGCCTCCTACAAACTATACATGACATTCATTCACAATCATAATGATCGTCTGTGAATGAATGTCATGGTTGTAAATGATGCCTGATGAGCCTGTCACATACCTACCAATATTTCAAAATTTGAAAGAGGGACACCCCCGCACTGTTGTCAGTCTGCCACAGCACACTGGTTGAAAAACACTGATCTAAAGTAACAGAAGCCAGTCTGTTTACAGAGCAAAATGCTTTATAGTGCACTTTAAGTTTCCATTTGTATAGGGGGGGTCTCAGTTTTATAACAGAAGGAGGGCTGGTTAGAATGATTGGGATGGGAGTTGCTTCACAAAATGTTTTGAACTGTTTTTTGTCTCCTTTTTCTGTTAATTCTGATACCAGCCTTTTAAAGGGACATGACAGCATTTTTCTTTCAAGCCTCAAATAGATCATAATTTTAAACAACTTTCCAAATTACTTCACTCTTGGTATCCTTTGTATATACTTGCCAGCAATTTTTAAACTTTTATGCAAACTATTACTACTTTTTAAGGTTATGCCCAGATCTCAACATGTTTTATGGCACTTTAAGATAGGGCATGTAATTTTAAACAACTTTCCAATTTACTTTTATCATCAAATTTGCTTTGTTCTCTTGACATTCTTAGTTGAAAGCTAAACCTAGGTATGCTCATATGCTAATTTCTAAGCCCTTGAAGGCTGCCTCATTCTCAATGCATTTGACAGTTTTTCACAGCTAGAGGGCGTTCGTTTCATGAGTACCAAAGAACACATTGTGCTCACGTCCATGGAGTTATGAGAGGGAACTGATTGGCTAAAATGCAAGTCTGTCAAAAACTGAAATAAAAGGTCCAGTCTGCAGAGGCTTAAAAACAAGGTAATCAGAGGTAAAAAGTATATTAATGTAACAGTGTTGGTTATGCTAAACTGGGGAAAGGGTAACAATGGATTACCTATCTTTTTAGAGAATACAAATTCTGGACTAGACTGTCCCTTTAAAAGTGTATGCTCTATCCGAATCATGAACGTTTAATTTTGAAATGACTGTCCCTTTAATATCTGCATTAATAGGGATAGGTAATACTACCATAAACAAGACCTTAGTTCCAGTGGCCATGTTGATCATTACATTTCAGCAGTATTAGTTTATAAACTGTTTTGTTTGTTTTCTGGTAAAACTGTTTAGGTCACTTCATGCTCACTCTTTCCTGAGTTCTTAGCATTACATTTGTTTTAAATTATATCACCGTTTTCTTGGTAACCTGCGATGAAAAGCATACCAGGGTAGGCTCAGTGAGTGCATGTCTTTAAGCACTACGTGGCAGTGTTTTTAACATATCCACACAAAGCTAAACATAGATGTTTATGCCCCATTAAGCTATGTGTGCACACAATTCATGCATTTTAGCGCTTATAACAGTTATGTGGCGTCACAAATAATCTGATCCTGTAGAAGAGTGCAAAAAAAATAACACCTACACAAGGACAGAAAAAGAAGTTTTCATTTATTTTATTTCTGTACAGATCTTCCCACAGTAGGTTTAGATGATGCCAATCTGCAATGAAACAAAAAAACAAACAACTTAAGATACTAGACAGTGGCAAAATGATATTCTACATGTAAAGGTAATCCCCAGGCATTACTAGTGTGCATCAGTGGTTCCTTTGAACACATCATTCTAGTCAGACAATATGCTATTACATCATTTGCACAGTTTGAGCATCACACACAAAAGCCAATGCCTTACAATACATCTGAAAACTATTAATGCAAATAGAAAATCTACCTTGTTAGCCACATCCAATGCATCGTAATCTGGAGCAAGACGGACGTATGCCTTCTTCTCACCATCAGGCCTATAAAGAGTTAAAGTTCTGGTTAGAGCTGCAATCTCATATAATACAACATCACAATATCAACTTTGCTTGCATCAGTGGTTCCTTTGAAAACATCAAAATAATCAGACAAAACTAGTTTTCCATCATGTGCAAAAGCAATCTATC
Organism: Bombina bombina; assembly: GCF_027579735.1. Classification (NCBI taxonomy): domain Eukaryota; kingdom Metazoa; phylum Chordata; class Amphibia; order Anura; family Bombinatoridae; genus Bombina; species Bombina bombina. The sequence continues at coordinate 231,049,830 of NC_069501.1, forward strand.
AAACTCTAAAAAAAGGACAGTAAAGTCAAAATTAAAGTTTCAGGATTCAAATAGCATACAATATTAATCAACTTTCCAATTAACGTCCATTATCTAATTTGCTTTGCTCTTAGTAATGCTAGTTGTGCTTTTCAAAGGACAGATCTATCTGCACATATGCCTTCTTGTCATTGGCTCACTAGATGTGTTCAGCTAGCTCCCAGTGCATTGCTGCTTCTTCAACAATAGCAAATTAATAACAGAAGTAAATTGGAAAGTTGTTTAAAACTGTATGCTCTGAAACATGAAAGAATTTGTGTTTCATGTATCCAAGTATATTTTACAAAATATTCCTTACCTAATAAGTGTGTTCACTTTAGCGACATCTATGTCATACAGTTTCTTCACAGCCTGTTTGATTTGGTGCTTGTTGGCCTTGACATCAACAATAAAAACTAATGTATTGTTGTCCTCAATCTTCTTCATGGCTGACTCAGTGGTCAAGGGAAATTTAATGATGGCATAATGGTCAAGCCTAAACAAAAAAAAAAAAAAAACAAAAAAAAAAAAAAAAATCATACTAGTGAGCAATTCTAAAGAGCTACATTTTACATAGAGCACAATTTCTGATTAACAATTGAGGGGCTATAGGACAAGTTAACAGAGGAGGTCTAAAACAGTTACATTATACTCTATAAAACAGATGCCTATAAAGTTCTGGTAATTCTTAGGAAACCCTGGTGCCGTAAATGGGCCTAGCGCCTGTATTTGTGTACCCTGGGATCCAAATAGAATGCTCATTGCAAAGCTCTTGTAAAGAGATTATGTACTACATGTATACCTTATGCCTAGTAAGATATGGCACATTTAATAGTATTTAGATGTATGACAGTAATCTATACAACTGCGCCCCATATATATTCCAGTGTTTTGTGCCAAGTATTCATTTCCAAGCCACATTTTTTTTTTTTTTTAAATGTATTTATACTGTGTACATTAAAGCAATATATAGGCATAAATCTACATGATATACTTATGCATTGACATCTAAAAAGTTTAAAAAAAAAAAAAAAAAAGGAATGTCTATATTTAACCATATAAAATGCACATGCGTGTGTGGCATCACCTACAGTGCGCAAACTAAAAAGGAAGGCCCCACTAAAAATAGTTACAAATCCCCAAATACAGAATTTGAAAATTTCAAAAACCATCCGTTTTTCTCATCACTAGTCACAATTTTCCCTGCGTCTTCAGTTTTGTCTTGTATTCTAGTTTATACAAACAATTGCTACCTTTCTGATTACAATACAGCACTTTTGTTGGTGCGCTATGTATACAAAAGTACTAACCATATAAAACTACCTTTGTATTGCATGTAAAAGCTGTATAATGACGACAGTTAAATACTGCCTAAAAAGGAATACTAAACCCAAAATGTATCTTTCATAATTCGGATAGAGCATGCAATTTTAAGCAGATTTCAAATTTTTTTTTTTTTTAAAAAGCAGGAATAAAAGCTTTGGAGCCGGACCATTTTAGGTTGAGAACCTGGGTTGCGCTTGCTGATTGGATGGCTAAATGCAGACACCAATCAGCAAGCCTTATCCAGGGTATTGAACAAAAAAAAAAAATACGTCTGCTCCAAAGCTTTCATTCCTGCCTTTTAAATAAAGATAGCAAGAGAAGAAAAATGTATAATGGGAGTAAATTAGAAAGTTGCATGCTATATCCGAATCATGAAAGAAAAACATTTGGGTTTGCTATCCCTTTAATGATACAAGATTGGTTACACTTGGTCTCATCCCATCTCCAAGCTGTCTGATTTTACAGTTAAATATACAAATATTCGGAAATAAAAACCTTTTAAAGTCCCAAGCAGGTTGGATAAATGGATCTGAACCTGTATCATTAAAGTGAAGGTCCATTTTGATGAATTAGTGCCCGGTTTTTAATAAACCTATTAAAAACAAGGGCACTTAAATTCATCAAAATTGACATTTCACTGTTTTCTTCAAAAACTTACCTTTTAATCCTGAATGCTGGGCCAGCGATTCCCCCAGCCGTCGGAAGCCTCTGCAGATGTCAGAAATGACGAATCAGGCTTCCTCCAATCACAGCTTCCCCCCCGGGGAATCTTGGCCTGATGCAACACTGTAATTGGAGGATGCCGGATTCGTCATTTTGGACCCGTGAAGACTGCTTGCGACGGGCAGAGGAAGTGCTGGAGCGGCATTCAGGATTAAAAGGTAAGTTTTTGAAGTAAACAGTGAAATGTCAATTTTGATGAATTAAAGTGCCCTTGTTTTTAATAGGATTATTAAAAAATGGGCACTAATTCATCAAAATGGACCTTCACTTTAAAAGGGCAGAATTTGAGAGCAGTTTACCAAGTAAATGCTTAGTTCTGGTTTCTAATCATGGTACACAGAATTTCACTTTTTACAGAGAAAATGCAAAATTTATTTCTGCTTTAATGTGAACATCATGTTTAATATTCAGCAGTGTTTCACACCACTAAAACAGGAGCAATTCAATGAAAGAATAAAGTGTAAGGAAATGCTCAAGATTAGGGTAGCCAAACTAAGGACATAGGGATGAATTTAAAAATCAGCTAGGCAAATTACTATTAACTTGGAATATGTATATGTGCCTTTGGTTCATGTCTGCTGTTGGTAGCGCATCAGCGAATAGAGTGCAATCACAGATTGTCAGGCTTTGATCGCTTATAAACATCATCTGCACTACATCAAAACAGATAGACCAAGGAAAGTACTTCAGAAATGTTACTTGTACCAGTGGTATTTACTTAATGAACACCACTTGCACTATGGAGGCATTGCTTTTGCCCTTTAAATTGGAAGGAAATGGATTTAAATTAATTCACCATTTTTTTTTGACAGCACACAAAACGTCAAGCTGTATAATAAAAATTACATCATAGGCATATCCATAGCCTTTGGGTCTCAATCACTATAATGGCCTTTGACTATCATTGGCACCTTACAGTTAGAAAGAGAAAAAAAAAAGTGCCAGAGAGGGGGTAGTTAGAAGCTGCAAACGCAGGTACAACTATTTTTATTATAGACCACCACATGCAGGTTTTATTAAAACAAAAATACAGGAGGTACCATAAAGACAAAAAAAAGACTGGGACATGCAAGTTATAGACCCTACACCTTAGAAGGCCTGCAATTTAAGTGACAGTTATCACACATGGTTAGTGTGCCCGAGTCCAAAGCCTCCTGAAATTCTTGCCCGATTGTGACACTCATATGATTTCAGCAATTAAACAAGAGAAAAGAAGAATCTACAGGATTGTAACAATCAAAATATTTGTTTATATCTAGAAAGCAAACAGGACAAATACATACTTGTTCCTTGTGGGAGCACTCTTTCTGGGGTACTTGGGTTGTCTTCTCAACCTCAGAGTTTTAGGTCTTCTAAAGGTAGGTGTAGTCCTGATTTTCTTCTTCTTATGACTGTGCACTCCTTTTAGAACAGCCTTCTTGGCCTTCAGGGCCTTAGACTTTGCCTCAGTCTTGGCAGGGACAGCTTAAGCAGAAAAAAAAAATAAAAAAAATAATCAGGTTATAATTAAAACAATCACAGGTATGAAATGAAAAGATACAACTGATTCTAAGGAGTGAGCTTAAATTCTTTACAATACATTTTGCAAAGGATCGACACAAAATCCAACCCCTAGCTGTCACAGTATTGCTTATGCACAGAGAGCAATTACACCCTCCTAGGTAGCACAGGGTTTAGATGACAGCAGTTAGTAAATGTGTTAAAAATGTATTCTCTTATATTTTATACTAAGAAAGATAACTTAAATATTTTAGTCACGCATCAGATGTAACAAGAACTGCACTACATGAAAACAACGTGACGCAGTATCAGGGAGGCCCATCTATATGTATTAGCTGCCGGAGAGGATTGAAAATGTTCCTAAAGAGTTAGTGTTGCCAAAGCTTTAAAGTTACTGGCACGCCGGAACCCAGTGCATCAGTAATAATGGTTGGAATCACAGTAATCATACTTTGATCGCTTTAAAACATCATGTGCACCGGGTCACACAAGCACTGGGGGACTCAGCTGTGACTGACTACAGCTCACGCTACTCACACGCGGCAGTAACATACGGGCCTAGCTCAGCACAAATCCACCTACAGGCGTCACCGTATATTGTTTATCGCCAAAATAGACACTAATAGTCTGGCAACTTTAGCACCAAGGTAGACATGCTCAATGACCAGAACAGTAGCCATAATCACTAGTTACTTCTAAGCAGCTCTCACCTTCCTTCTTTGCTTTCGGGGCCATCTTAGGGAAAAGGAAGAGCTAAGGGGTTTCCGCTCAATATTACAGGGGCGCGAGTATAAATCTCACGCGAGACCTACAATAAGTCTCAGCAAAGTCACATGGGAGTCGTAGTTCATTTGGTCAGTAGCTGGGCTTTGTAACCTTAGTTCCTTATGACGAACGCTGACATTTATTCATTAGGCGGGCATAATAATGATATCAGCAATTAGGAACTGATTTGAAAAAGTTGTATAAACAAATAAGCATTTAAACCTGTTTTATAAAATTAGATAATGTTCTTACTGCACTGTGTTTTTTAAAAAAAAATATGAAGTTTAAAGGGACATAAAATCTAACATTTTTCTTTCATGATTCAGATAGAACATACAATTTTAAACAACTTTCTAATTCTTGTATCACGTTTTCTTTGTTTTCTTGTTATCCTTTGTTTAAAATCAATAACGTAAGCTCAGGAGAGTGCTCATGTCTGCAGGATTATGTTGCAGCAGTTTTACAACAATGTTATACATTAGCAAGAGCACTAGATGACAGCACTATTTCCTGTCTTGTAGTGCTTCAGGCATGTGCATGTTACCTACCTATCTAGATATCTCTTCAACAAAGTATAACGAGCAAATTAATTAAAATATGTAAATTAGAAACTTTTTTTTATTTTTATTGTATTGTTTATCTGAATCATGAAGGAAAAAATTTAGGTTTCATGTCCCTTAAACCCTTGCCAATGACTGCAACGTATACCCATACCTCCCAACAATTCTTTCCAAGATAGGGAGGTTAGGGAGCTTATGGGTGGTGATCCACTGGTGTTTTGTGGGCACACCGCTGCTCGAGGGGTGGGTAACAACTGGGCCATGGATGAGGCTGAGGCTTATTGTGTTTCTTGTTATATTTGCCATGGTCAAGAAGCTGTGGGTGGATCTGGGACAGTTGGGAGGTATGTAATACCATGCCTCGCAACATTTCCTAGACAAGGTGACTTGTGAGCGGTGACCCTTGTATTTTGTAGGTGGAGCCAAGGCTGGAAGCTCAGGGGCCATAAATAGGGTTGCCACCTTTTGCCCAGCCGATTCCTGGGCACTTTGAATGTGGGCGTGGTTGGGTGGACTGGGGGCGTGGCTTCACACAGCCTTAATAAAATGTATTTAACCATTTTTGCTGCCTCTCAGTGTATGTGTGTGTGAAGTGTCGGTGAGCTGCCTGTCAGTGTGTGAAGTGTCAGTGAGCTGCCTGTCAGTGTGTGTGTGAAATGTCAGTGAGCTGCCTGTCAGTGTGTGTGTGTGTGTGAAGTGTCAGTGAGCTGCCTGTCAGTGTGTGTGTGAAGTGTCAGTGAGCTGCCTGTCAGTGTGTGAAGTGTCAGTGAGCTGCCTGTCAGTGTGTGTGTGTGAAGTGTCAGTGAGCTGCCTGTCAGTGTGTGTGTGTGAAGTGTCAGTGAGCTGCCTGTCAGTGTGTGTGTGTGTGAAGTGTCAGTGAGCTGCCTGTCAGTGTGTGTGTGTGTGTGTGAAGTGTCAGTGAGCTGCCTGTCAGTGTGTGTGTGTGTGTGAAGTGTCAGTGAGCTGCCTGTCAGTGTGTGTGAAGTGTCAGTGAGCTGCCTGTCAGTGTGTGTGAAGTGTCAGTGAGCTGCCTGTCAGTGTGTGTGTGCTATGCAGCACAAATGACAAAAGCTGCCAGAAAAGGGGAAGTATTATTGGCGATAATTTACTACTGTGTGAGATAGTAAGTAAATAAATGCAGCTTTGAAGTAGGGCATCAGGGGAAAAAAAAACCTTTACAAAACCTGGGAAGTAATTTTACCCCCACCCCAAGGTTCTTAAACCCACAAGTGTAACTGAGTTTATCTGCATCACTTACTTAGATGTCTTCCAGTAGAGCCCAGTTCCTGGCAGCCTAACGTGCACAACAGTGAAACCCACAGGCATCGCTCACGGCTCCGGTATTTACACAGCAGAAACAAGTGTTTTAGGCGCAGCAGGAAAAAACTAGCAGAAGTCTGTGGCGAGCGAGCAGTAACTATGTCACCTAAAACGACTTCAGTCTCCAGTAGTTTGTCATCCGCCGCCATTTTTGCTAAGGGCAAACTGTGTGACGCGTGTGTAGGTGTGACTCTGTGAGTCTAGTTTTCCCTCACATTGCCCGCCGGGCCCAGCCACCAAAGTTTTTTTAAAAAAATTCAACAGTGTTGTTGTGTGTGACAAGAGGACTGACAGGGCCAGGGGAGCTGGGCAGGCCGGGGCACTGGAGCCTAGTTCCGGGATACGGGACATACAGTCCCAGACCAGGACTGTCCCAGTTAAACCGGAGCAGGTGGCAACCCTAGCCATAAATATGCTATGGGCAGTGTCAGGCGTGGCATTGACAGGGTTGAGTGGAGATGGGGCAGGTGGTAACAGGATACAGCAGGGAGACAGGTATGCTGGACTCCAAACATATGGCAATCCTGCAGTATGCATGCTATATCATTTTTATTTTGTTTTGGAGGAAAATTGAGCATTTAATTTAATCTGTCCATCTTGTCTGTGTGTCTGCCATTAGTTGATTGTTTGCTTTTTTAAGAAGCCTAATAAAGGTCGTTTTTTTATTTGCAACACACTGAGTAGTGCCTCATCCTTTTGTCTACATTTAATGAATATTGTCTATTTGGGAACCTAGAAAGTGAAGTTGTGGGTAGGTGTGAGAATGGGTTTTTTCCTTGTTCAAAAACCTAGGAAACCTAAATTGTGCAGTAAATGGAGAGTCATTTTTTGATGACTGACAAAAGTAGGTTGGTCATGGAATCATAATGAGGAAGTAAAAAAGGAATGAACACCTCTAAAAAAACATGACAAAATCAGTTTCATCAGCTTCGTGAATATATCAAGGTGCTGATGACAAAAAGCAAATTATTTGTATTTCCATAAGAGAACTTTTCAGTTAAATCTCAGGAATTTGATATGAGTTTGGCTACTGACAGTCAAATTGGCATCTGTTAGATGTAGATAGAGAAGCTAATCCATGTCTAAATAGAAAGATGACATCTATTTTGAATTGGTGTTTAGTAATGTGAGCAGTGGCGGTTCCAAAAGCCGTACTTTGGGTGAGCAAACATTCTTTTGTGGAGTTACAGGTGTCCCACGGTGGTGACAGTGTGGGTGTGAATGTAGTTACAGTTGTACCATAGACAGGGGGAGATAGAGTTGCCGGTGTTCTGAGGGCAGAGCCAGGTGTTCCAGGGATATGTTTAGTTATTTGTGGGACGTGGCCTGCCTAAAAGGACAGGGGCAGAGTGTATTAAGTTTTACTGTATTACCCTCCTCCTCAACCCAATGGGGGTTCAAAAAAGAATATTGGGGGTGATTTGCACCCAGAGGCTGCTCACCATTAGGCCAAATAGGCAATCACTTAAGGCCCTAAATGCCCTTTTTTCCCAGATCAAACGGGTGTTGGTGGCATAGTAGCCCAGCCCACTGGCTTCCTCCAAGCATAGTCATATAGTATAATATTCATAGCTAGGCATGAGCAGGGGTGGAACTAGGGTTGCCACCTGGCCATGTTTTCCTGTTTCCTGGACACTTATGAGTTACACAAGTGTCAAGGCACAATGTGGACATTCCTGCTGCAATAAGCCCTGTGTTTAATGAATGCTTAGTGCCCTGTTCAGCTTAAAGGGGCAGTAAACCTAGAAAATAATAGTGCAGAATTACATAACATTATTTTAGCGCAAACTTTATGCAACATAATTTTGCCACTGAAATTTGATTAAAAAAGAGGGTTTTTCAAACTGCCGCTCTATGCTCTACTGAGCGGGTCTGGTTTTCCCCCTGAGTGCATCTGGGCAGCTGTCTAGTCACAGCCCCGGCCCAATCGCGCCATTACACTCAATGCAGCTCGCTCCTGCTCTGTCTGATAGTGGGAGCGAGCTACATTGAGTGTAATGGCGCGATTGGGCCGGGCTGTGACTAGACAGCTGCCCAGATGCACTCAGGGGGAAAATCAGACCCGCTCAGTAGAGCATAGAGCGGCAGTCTGAAAAACCCTCTTTTTTAATCAAATTTCAGTGGCAAAATTATGTTGCATAAAGTTTGCGCCAGACTGCCAGACTGATATGTTTGGTAGTAAAGCTCAGTACTTTTTGCCATACGTCTCTCCCCTGCAGTAATAGAACACTGAACTAGAGGGCAGTGTCACAGTTGCACCCTCTTCAGTCACTCACGTTAGCTGAGCTGCCATTAGTCCTGTGTGAGGCTGTGAGCTCGTCCCTTGCTTAGGCAACAGGTTACTGACAGCCACACTGTGAGCAGTTACCAGGCAGTGTTTGTATGTATTAACCCCTAGATACCAGAAAAAACTATAAAGCAATTGCATATGTTGCTTGTGAAGGCTGGCAATTAAAAGTGGTGTGTATATCAGAGTATAGCACTTTATAGCTATAGTTTGCATTGAAATGCTCTTTTATATTGCTTTATGACTTTACCTGTATTTCTTTATATTTAGGAGACAGTAATAATATTGAGCCAGTCATAGGGCGAGATTACATATACGGCGCAAGCTTCAGCGCAACTGCTGAAACCCGCGCCGCCCGTAATTTCACCGCGCACATCGGGGTATTACATAAACTCTGTCTGCAGTTCATAAAGTGCCGTAGGTCGGATAAACTAGCAATGTCCAGAAATTAGCGTAAATACAAATTTTTGGAGTCGCCAGTGACCTACAGTACTTTAGAAACTGCCGGCGCCTAAGAAAATAAAAAATCAATGTAAAATCTCCCGTAAAAGTCTAACCCGCCTTCCAAAAATAAACCCAACACGTAAAACCCCTATATTTGCCATCAAACCCACATCGGAACTAATAATAAAAGTATTAACTCCTAAACCGACAACTCCCCCCACAACGCAATAAGCCTAATTAAACTATTAACCCCTAATCCGCAATTCACCCACATCGCATCTAGGTGGATTCCGAAAATGGCAGGGTGCATCCAGGAGGATTACGAAAATGGATTCTTTCACCACCCTGCCATTTTCGGAATCCACCGGGATGCAGCTTCGCTGCATCCAGGTGGATTATTTTGGCTGCGCACGCAGCCAACATTCTTTTGGCTGCCTCACGCAGCCAACATTCCTTTGAGGATGCGTCCGCAACTGGCGACACAGACGGACACATTACAAACGTGATTATAGTATAATTACATCCCTTTATTTTTGAAGAATCATCAATAGTGTCAGAATCAGCATCAGAATAATCCTTAGCCTTGGATGATAAATCAGGAATATTAGCTGTATCTGCTTTCCCATACACAGGCAAATATTCAGCTGTAGATGGAGAAGATGCAGGCATTTTTTTATTTCAAATTAAATCTGTTAATATTGGTTGTTTTGGGTAATGTTTATCGTGTCATATATATACACTTCTCTCATTATTACAGGATTTGTGTGTCTTGCTTCCAATGCAATAGTGAAGAAGTGGGGCTATCTCTGATGACCTATCAATTGCCTTCTGTGTAGGTCAAACATATAATGCAATGTTCGTCTAAATAAAGCTTTACAGCAGCATAACACAAGTCACTGTTGGGCACACATATCTTGACAAATGTATAGAAGCGTTCCTCTGTTAGCGTTCAGTCCCCCTTGGTGACAAGCCAATGCAAACCCGCAAAGCAAAGTTCATATATGAATGTTAGTGCGCTCACCTCGTATCCAAACCAGGCTGGCCTCCAGACCCTTCTCTTGTACGGCTGATATATATACATTGGTATATACATTGGTATACATTAAAATTTGGGCCCGTGTCAATTTTAAACATTGTCCCAAAGGTGACGTAAAGAGATAGTATATTTCCACCGATATACACATAGTTATAACTACAATGATTATTTGGTTACAATAGTTGCTCCTGAGTATAAGCCTTGTAACAATTGTATCTATGAAAGGTCCTAATTAATGAGTAAGTGTATTCTTCTTTTTTGCTTTTAATTTGAATTTTTGTTAACCAATGATGTTTTAACACGTATTATATAAGGCAGGGGTTACGCCCTACACCTATGGCTATGACTACGGCTAACGGCGAAACGCGTAAGCCAGTTTAGGTAATACACCTACTCTGTCACTCCTGTGTGTTCCTATATTTTAAAGTATTTTCACAATAAAGGATTGAAGTTTTATTACGGACTGTCCGAACCTTTTTGATTTATCCTTGCTTCCAATGCACCCTTTTACATGAACTGATATATGGAGACCATCACAAGTTTATACTTTGGGTTATAGGATAGTAATGAACTTGAAAAAAGTATGTTAAAATGTCGTAATTAATCATATATCAGCTGTCAGCTTACTATTGAAGATGAATGCTGCACAAGGTGTATTTTTCCTTAAAGGGACGTGGGAGGGAAATTAAAGGGACATGAAATCCAACATTGTTCTTTAAAGGGACAGTCTACTCCAGAATGTTTCTTGTTTAAAAAGATAGATAATCCCTTTATTACCCATTCCCCAGTTTTGTATATCCAACAAGTTTATAATAATATACTTTTTACCTCTGTGATTACCTTGTATCCCCTGCAGACTGTCCCCTTATTTCAGCTCTTTTGGCAGTCATGCATTTTAGCCAATCAGTGCTGACTCATAAATAACTCCACGGGAGTGAGCATGGTGTTATCTTTATGGCACACATGAACTAGCACTGTCTAACTGTGAAAATGCACTGAGATAAGAGGCGACCTTCAAGGGCTTAGAACCAGTGGCGGTTCTAGACAAATTTTACTGGGGGGGGCCAAGGTGGGGCACATTAAAAAATGGAAACAAATTATATAAAGATAAAAAACACATATATATATATATATATATATATATACACTCACACATACATACACACACATACATACATATACACACACACACACACATCCATTCACATATATTCACACACACACACACATATATATATATATATATATATATATATACACACATACATACACATATATACACATACACACACACACACCCATCCATACACACACATATATATATATACAGTATATACATACACACATATATATATATATACACACAAATACAAACACACACAGTGTATGTGTGTGTGTATGTATGTGTGTATATGTGTGTGTATGTATGTGTGTATATGTGTGTGCATATGTGTTTGTGTATGTATGTGTGTGTGTGACTACACACAAACACATATATATATATATATATATATATATATATACACACACACACAACTATACACATATACACATATATATATATATATATATATACACATACACACATACATATATACACACACTAAGTAGAAAAAAAAAAAAAAGAAGTCTATTCACTTAACTAGTGCTACATAGTTCAGATAGCACATTCAATGAAAATGGTGTCAAATAATTATTTACATACATTAGAAAAATAAGGAAAACACTCAAGCAGTCATTATAGAGTTGTGGAGGTGAGAGGGCAGACTTACATCTCTTCTGTTCTGGCAGTGTGCAGGCTAGAGAGAACATCTGCAAAACCAACCAGTGACACTTCTGGAGCTCTTGTCTGCAGACTGCAGCTGTAAGACGCCCCGTCCCCACAACAACCCGGGAACTGTAGCACATCTCTGAAAGGGGAGGGGGCACAAGTTTTACTTCACTTTGTTAACCCCACGCTTTGACTAGACAGCGTTTCAGGGACAGGGAAGCAGATAAATAGCCTTGATCTTGTCCGGTATTTTTCAGTCAGCTCAGGGGGGGGGGCCACAGGGGGGGCCAGGGACATTTTTACAGGGGCACTGGCCCCTGTGGACCCCTGTGTAGAACCGCCCCTGCTTAGAACTTAGCATATGAGCCTACCTAGGTGTAGCTTTCAACAAAGAATACCAAGAAAACTAAACAAATTTCATGAGAAAAGTAAATTGAAAAGTTGTTTAAAATTACATGCCTTATCTGAATCATAAAAGTTTTTTTGACTAGATTGTCCCTTTAATGATTCAGATAGAGCAAACAATTTAAAAAAATGTTTCCTAATTACTTCTTTTATCAAATTTTCTTCATAGTCAGGATATATTTTTTACATTGTACATTCTATCTGAATAATGAAAGAAACATTTTAGTGTTCTATACCCCTTTAAGCTTCATCAATCAGATAAAAAGTATAAAAAAGTTTCTGATTTAATCTTTACTATTAGCAATTTACCTGTAGTTTGTATGTTTTCCACTAGAGGGCATTTGAGTGTCTCCTGGCTGAGCTCTTGCAGTCCACTTTAGGGCATGTTTAGAGCTACATTGTTATTTTAACAATTGTATGCTGTTGTTGAATTTAGTTTAGTGGAAAAGGCAGAGCAATATAATAATAATAGTAAGTATTTTTTTTTTATATATTTGCTTTGTTTATGCTGAAATTATTAGTTCACAAAGGATGTTTTACACATGAAAGCATAGAATCCTTTTTTGTCGTGTGAATTAATGTTTGGGTTCAACTGCTATATTGATGATCATTGGCTTCTTATGACCACTCTCTCAGCTGTATTGATCGGCAAGCAGGCAAGTTAAGTTAAAGGGACAGAAAGGTCAAGAATTAAATGTGCATGGGTGCATTTCAGTTTTAAATAGGAGCATTTTTACAATATACTTCCATTAGCCAAAGTGTTTTTCTAGTAAATGTTTTCCAGTGGCATAACACATATCCTGTGAGAGCCTTACGCCAGTATTCAAACACCACACCTTCTCAGAGAGTCAGCAGTTCTTATATGGCCCAGATTACAAGTGGAGCGTTACTGGTCCTGCGCTAAGATTAATGTTCAATCTGGTATTACAAGCCCATGGTACTTAAGACCTGAAATAAGTATTAGGGCTAGAATAAAAGTATAACAAAACACATGTAAAACAAAGTAAAATAAAGTATTAGGACTAGAATAAAAGCATAACAAAACACATGTAAAAACAAAGTAAAATAAAGTATTAGACCTCCAGATGTTAGCATGCCTGGGGCCCGATCCGGGCCCGATCCGATATGCAGCGTCGCCCGCAAAAGCCGGCGACGCCAAATTTTGCGCTGGTTTGGTATCCTATATACGGTGTAACATAGAATTTACGCTCATATATTTCACCCTTCGGCCGTAGTTTTTTGGCCAATAGAGTGATATAGCAAACCCGCGCAATTTGGTATCCAATATACAGCGTAAGGACTTACGTGGCGAAAATGGAGAAATCTTACTCCATTTTCACCTCGCCACAAATTGCAGGCATAGTAAGCCTTACGCTGAGTATTGGAGCCCGGTAACTCCCTAAACTACCTGCAAAATAAAACCTGACACCTAACGCATGCGCAATGTCTATCTACCTGTCAACCGCAATCCCCCACCGCAATCTTTAATAAAGTGCTTATCCCCTAAACCGCCGCCAGCTACATTAAATGTCTTACCCCCTAATCTGACCCCCCTACACCGCCGCCAGCAATATTAAATGTCTAACCCCCTAATGTGATCCCCCTACACCGCCGCCAGCTACATTAAAATGATTACCCCCTAATGTGAGCCCCTACCCCGCCGCCACCTACATTAAAATGATTACCCCCTAATGTGAGCCCCTACCCCGCCGCCACCTACATTAAAATGATTGCTCCCTAATGTGGGCCCCTACACCACCGCCAGCTACATTAAAATGATTACCCCCTAATGTGAGCCCCTACATTGCCGCCAGCTACATTAAAATGATTACCCCCTAATGTGAGCCCCTACCCCGCCGCCACCTACATTAACTATATTACCCCCTAATATGATCACCCTAAACCGCAGCCACCTATAATAACTACATTAACCCCTAATCTGAGCCCCCTACCCCGCCGCCACCTATTTTAACTACATTAACCCCTAATGTAAGCCCCCTACCCCGCCGCCACCTAAATTATATGTACTACCCCCTAATCTGACCCCCTTACACCGCCGCCACCTATATTAAATTTATTAACCCCTAATCTAATCCCCCTACACCGCCGCCACCTATATTAAAATTATTAACCCCTAATCTAATCCCCCTACACCTATATTAAATATATTAACCACTAAACCTAAGACTAACCCTAACACCCCCTAACGTAATTATTATTAAAATAAATCTAAATAATATTAATAATATTAACTAAATAATTCCTATTTAAATCTAAATAATTACCTATAAAATAAACCCTAAGATAGCTACAATATAATTAATAATTACATTGTAGCTATTTTAGGGTTTATATTTATTTTATAGGTGGTATTTATTTTAACTAGGTACAATAGCTATTAAATAGTTAAAAACTATTTAATAGCTACCTAGTTAAAATAATTACCAAATTACCTGTAAAATAAATCCTAACCTAAGTTACCGTTACACCTAACACTACCCTATCAATAAATTAATTAAATAAACTACAATTATCTCAACTAAAATACAATTAAATACACTAATCTATATTACAAAAACAAACAAACACTAAATTACAAAAAATAAAAAAAGATTACAAGAATTTTAAGCTAATTACACCTAATCTAAGCCCCCTAATAAAATAACAAAGCCCCCAATTTCCCTACCCTAAACTAAATTAAAAAAGTAATCAGCTTTATTACCAGCCCTTAAAAGGGCCTTTTGTGAGGCATTGCCCCAAAGTAATCAGCTCTTTTACCTGTAAAAAAAAGAACAACCCCCCCATTACAACCACCACCCACACACCCCTACTCTAAAACCCACCCGATCCCCCCTTAAAAAAACCTAAGTCTAACCCCCAAGTGTTCCTTACCTGTCCTGAAGACCGGCGGAGAGGGTCCTGTTCCAGGCGGGGAAGTCTTCTTCCAGGCGGCGACCTCGTCTTCTTCCAGGAACCAGCCGGCGCAGAGCGGAGGAGTTGAAGACCGATGACCGCGGAGCTGAAGATTATTAATTATATTGTAGCTATCTTAGGGTTTATTTTATAGGTAAGTATTTATATTAAAATAGGAATTATTTAGTTAATATTATTAATATTATTTAGATTTATTTTAATAATAATTACGTTAGGGGGTGTTAGGGTTAGACTTAGGTTTAGTAGTTAATATATTTAATATAGGTGGCGGCGGTGTAGGGGGATTAGATTAGAGGTTAATAATTTTAATATAGGTGGCGGCGGTGTAGGGGGATTAGATTAGGGGTTAATAAATTTAATATAGGTGGCGGTGGTGTAAGGGGATTAGATTAGGGGTTAATAAATTTAATATAGGTGGCGGCGGTGTAAGGGGGTCAGATTAGGGGGTAGTACATATAATATAGGTGGCGGCGGGGTAGGGGGCTCACATTAGGAGTTAATGTAGTTAAAATAGGTGGCGGCAGGGTAGGGGGCTCAGATTAGGGGTTAATGTAGTTATTATATGTGGCGGCGGTGTAGGGTGCTCATATTAGGGGGTAATATAGTTAATGTAGGTGGCGGCGGGGTAGGGGCTCACATTAGGGGGTAATCATTTTAATGTAGCTGGTGGCGGTGTAGGGGCTCACATTAGGGGGTAATCATTTTAATGTAGGTGGCGGCGGGGTAGGGGCTCACATTAGGGGGTAATCATTAAATGTAGCTGGCGGCAGTGTAGGGGTTCACATTAGGGGGTAATCATTTTAATGTAGGTGGTGGCGGGGTAGGGGCTCACATTAGGGGGTAATCAATTTAATGTAGCTGGTGGCGGTGTAGGGGGATCAGATTAGGGGTTAATACAGTTAATATAGGTTGCGGCGGGGTAGGGGGCTCAGATTAGGGGGTAATACAGTTAATATAGGTGGCGGCGGGGTCTGGGAGCGGCGGTTTAGGGGTTAATACATTTATTGTTAGGAGTGAGAGGGGGGATTGCGGATATAGGGGTATACGTGTCGGGCTATGTTTGGGTGGTGTGTTAGACAGTTACGGGAGATTTCATATTTAGTCAGTTTTTTTAGGCGGCGGCAGTTTCTAAAGTGCCGTAAGTCACTGGCGACTCCAGAAATTTGTACTTACGCTGATTTCTGGACATCGCTAGTTTGTCAGACTTACGGCACTTTAGGAACTGCCGGCGCCGTATATGAGATAGATTGCTGTTCGAGCTGAAACTACGGGCGGCGCAGATTTCCACGCTTGCGCCGAAACCTGCGCCGTATATCGGATCGCGCCCCTGATGCTTTCGCTGAAGCAAAAAAAGTTTTACTTTCAACTTGTAATATAAGTGCAAGGAGCTTCTATTGATTTAAAGGGACACTGAACCCATATTTTTTTCTTTTGTGATTCAGATAGAGCATGACATTTTAAGCATCTTTCTAATTTACTCCTATTATCATATCTTCTTCATTCTCTTGGTATCTTTATTTGAAATGCAAGAATGTAAGTTTAGATGCCGGCCCATTTTTGGTGAACAACCTGGGTTGTCCTTGCTAATTGGTGGATAAATTCATCCACCAATAAAAAAAAGTGCTGTCCAGAGTTCTGAATCTAAAAAAAAAGCTTAGATGTCTTCTGTTTCAAATAAAGATAGCAAGAGAACGAAGAACAATTGATAATAGGAGTAAATTAAAAAGTTGCTTAAAATTGCATGCTCTATCTGAATCACAAAAGAAAAAATTTGGGTTCAGTGTCCCTTTAACTTGAGTTACACTTGTAATGTAGCCCTACATTTTCACAGCCACAATAATACACATCTGCACCAGCTCTCTGAATCTGAATACAGTAATAAGCATTTTTGCTAATGGAATATATTGCAAAATGCTTCTATTTAATATTTAAATACACCCAGGCACCTTTCATTTTGTCCCTTCTATCCCTCACCTCAGAGACATATGAATAATGGTAACAGCATCAGCTCTAACACATTTACTTAGTTTACTTTGTTATCAGAATGCACTTTAGTAAATACTTAGCTGATGCTTATATTATCATATAGGCTTATATGTGTGAAGGGGATGTCACCTATGTGTGAAGGGGATGTCACCTACGTGTGAAGAGATGTAAGTGAGCACGGCCCTATCTCTGGCACCCTGGCTACGTCTGCTCGCTGCATGGGGTGTTTAGGAAGTTCCTGAGTAATATGCAGCTGCACAGGGGGGGCTTAGTCACTGGTTAACATCTTTACTATAACATCAGCCAGCAATAAGGGGGAGCGGGAAGCAGTCGGCAGACGCAGCCTGAGTCACTGTAACAAGAAACAGCTGCAGGCAGCCTCCTCCCCCAGTCATCCTGGATTAACTGCTCTGGTTTTGTCGCCGCTTTTCTTGGTGCTGTTGCAGGAGACTGGCTTAGAACCAGCGTTTTTCTATCTGATTGTAAGGTAAGCAGAAGCTGGGGACAGCGCTGTGTGTGTTATATAGATCCTGCCTTTGTTTTATTTGCAAATCAGGGTATAGAATAAACTGCAGCTATCTATCTATAAAGAATAAGCTATCATCATTCATTCATGTATATATTATCTATTTATCTTATTATCTATCACCCATCTATCACCTATCTAATCTTCCTATCATCTATCTATTTAGCTATATATATCTTCATTCATCTATCACCTATCTAATCTTTCTATCACCTATTTATCTATATTCATTCATCTATTACCTATCTAATCTTTCTATCATCTATCAATCTATCTATCTATCTATCTATCTATCTTCATTCATCTATCACCTATCTAATCTTTCTATCACCTATTTATCTATCTTCATTCATTTATCTATCATTGATATATCATCTATCTTCTCATGGTTGTGTTCCCAAGTGACATTGCCATGCTTGCTTGTGTGTTGTTACAAGCTGTTGCTATGCCTATATGAGGAGGGACACTGCTGTCTTATAAAGCTTAGGGTTTGCAGTTTCCAAGCTTGCTCAGTTAGATGCGGTTCAGATCCCTTGGAATTTCCTGCTCTCAAATTACTAGCACAATCCTGAAAACTTCACCCAGCGAGGAGATAGCTTTGTGTTTGCATTGTTTTACATATAAAAGTGATCACCCAGCGGTGGTGCTACAAATGCTGGTTTATGTAAACTAAAGCTTGCCCCCGAGATATTTTATTAATGAGGTAAGATGTTTTTTTTTACTACCCTGCAGCATCTCTTTTGCAGATGTGGTGAACACGTGGGTGGGTGGATTTGTAGTCTGTTAGAAAAAAAATGTATGTATATTTTTTGTAATGCACCAGAAAAAGAAAAAACAAAACACAAAACACAAAACAAAACACTGGTTGCAGAAAAAAGTATAAGTAATGTTGTTCCAGATTAAACAAGGGGAAATCCACATTATGGTCCAATGTCATAGATTGGACAACCCTGCTGTATAACATACTCTGTTGTCATGGTTATTATTACTAATTTGAAAATGCAACCATACAGAGCATTACTATACATTGCAATTAGACTTTACAATACAAATTAAAGAGTGCTTTATTCCAAATAACTTACAGTCAATGAATGTATTACTAATATATAACAATAAAATATAAGGTACATACTTTTTTTTTGGCACAGCTAGGACACATTTGTTTAGTGCATCAGCATATAAATATATGTAGGCCCAATTCATTCTCTTGTTAGTACTATACAAGTATTAAACTTTATTGAAATTCTCTAGTACATCATTTTGAAAAGTATTCAGTGTATTTGCCCCTCTTTAATGTGATCTTTTTTTCTGGTATCGTTTCAGCAATATACCCTTTCTGTCCTCCTCTAAGCTATACTTAAAGGGATAGACAGGGCAAAATGTAAATGTGCATGGGTGCGTTTCAATTTTAAATAAAAGCATTTTTTCAATATACCTCCGTTAACAAAAATGCTTCTAGTATAAGTTATTGCTGTTTTACAGCAGCATATTCACATATGCTGTGAGGGCGAATAAAGTCATGATGTGTTTTCTTACTATTTATGATTATTTTGCCTGTGTATGGGTTTAACTGATTTATAATCTGCAGTTATGGAATTGTGCCGCATACTTTCGGAGGTGATATCTGATTAGTGATTTGTAAAGTATTTGTTTTCTGCTGCCCATACTCTTAAAGAGACAGTGCAGTCAAAATTAAACTTAAAGGGACACTGAACCCAATTTTTTTTCTATCATGATTCAGACAGAATTCTAAGCAACTTTCTAATTTACTCCTATTATCAAATTCTTTTCAATCTCTTTGTATCTTTATTTGAAATGCAAGAATGTAAGTTTAGATGCCGGCCCATTTTTGGTGAACACACTGTGTTGTTCTTGCTGATTGCTGGGTAAATTCACCTACCAATAAACAAGTGCTTTCCATGGTTCTGAACAAAAAAATAGCTTAGATGCCTTCTTTTTCAAGTAAAGAAAGCAAGAGAACGAAGAAAAATTGATAATAGGAGTAAATTAGAAAGTTGTTTAAAATGGCATGCTCTATCTGAATCACAAAATAAAAAAATTGGGTTCAGTGTCCCTTTAAATGGCTTAGATAGAGAATTCCATTTTAAACAACTTTCCAAATTCTATTATCAATTTGCTTAGTTCTCTTGGTATTCTTTGGAAAGAGTAATCCTAGGTTAACTCAGGAGTATGCACACATCTTAAAGGGATATGAAACCCACATTTTTCTTTCATGATTCAGATAGAGCATGCAATTTTAAACAACTTTCTAATTTGCTCTTATTATCAATTTTTCTTAGTTCTCTAGGTATTTTTTGAAAAGTCGGGATGTATGCTTAGGAGCCGGCCCATTTCTGGAGCACTATACGGCAGCAGTCTTGCAAGAATGTTATCAATTTGCAAGAGCTACTAGATGGCAGCACTATTTCCTGCCATGTAGTGCTCCAGATGCCTACCTAGGTATCTCTTAGACACAGATTGGAATATAGCATATTTGATAATAGATAGAAATTGGAAACTTTTTTATATTGTATGCTCTGTCTGAATCATGAAAGAAAAATTTTGGGCTTCATATCTGGCAGCTGTGTTTGCAACATTTTTTATAGCAGTGTTTTACATAGTTACAAACTCTGCTGCCATAGGCTGCTAGAGACACGTGCACACTTCTACGCTCTCATCAGCCTACCTGAGTTTAGTTTTCAACAAAGAATTCTGAGAGTATAAAGCAAATTTGATAACAGAATTAAATTGGAAAGTTGTTTAAAATTTCACTCT
This sequence comes from Bombina bombina, assembly GCF_027579735.1. NCBI lineage: Eukaryota > Metazoa > Chordata > Amphibia > Anura > Bombinatoridae > Bombina > Bombina bombina. The sequence goes on from NC_069501.1 coordinate 231,070,206, forward strand.
CTCTTTGAATCATGAAAGATTATTCAGACTTTATTTCTGATGATGTGCTGCATTTATTTATATTTATTTGAAAAAATGTTTTCTTTGTTTGCTCGGAGCATCACGTCCATTCAGCTAACACTCAATGGGTTAAAAACTCAAAAATATGTTCTAATTTTACTAACATTTTCGTTGCTTTATCAAAAAGAGGACATTTGAGTTTATATATATATAAAATATTCATTTAAATAAGGGTATAAATAACATCCTCCATTTCATAAAAGTAAGGGCAATAGATTTATTGCACAGATAATTTGCACATCTAAGAAAGTATCCCCGCGTGCCTTATCTCAGAACTACCCTGCATACATTGTTACCAATGCACCGGAGGATTCTGGGTAGGATATGCAAATTAGATATGTAATATCTCAGGCTTTTTGCTTCTGATACTTTGTTAAAACACAGCAGTCCCCTATTGAGGTATAAAAGAAAAGGTCACTCCAGTCCAATAGATAAATCAGTAGACCTTTATTGCTTCATAGTCCCAAAAAACAAACGTTTCAGACCTCTCACAGGTCCTTAGTCTAAGGTCCTTAGACATGACTAAGGACCTGTGAGAGGTCTGTAACGTTGTTGTTTGTTTTTTTGGACCATGAAGCAATTAAGGTCTATTGATTTATCTATTGGGCTGGAGTGACCTTTTCTTTTATACTTTATATCAATGAGTTGGCTGAACCTTTGCTCCGTGCCCGCTGCTGGTTGCTGTTCCCTACCTTGTTTGTATCTACCCCTATTGGAGTTAAGTGCAGCAGTAACAATACCCCTTTTGGACAGTTGTTTTGTTCTTATTAGAACTCATCAGCAGAAGATAGGTTTTTGTTTCGCTGCCAATTGAAGCTCATTCTAGGGCAAAAGCATTCAGTCGAAAGCCCAACAAATGCTAGAAGAATTAGCACAAACTGAGACCTGAAAGAGTTATATAAAAGTTAGACAACACATGTAAAACATATTAACATAAAGCATTACACTCATATATACACAATTTTAGTAAAAAGAAAATATCATATTGATAAAAATGTTTAAAAGGCTCAAAAAGAGATATAATATATAGAAAGGTTTCTGACTAGGAATGGCTCCAATGTGTGTGTATATGAGAGTGCTAATGTTTTTACCTTGAGCGTAGTTTGCTCCACTTGTAAATGAAAGACAAGAACATGCAGGAGGATCTTAAGGGGGCGCACCTGGACAATGATGAATGAAGTCCAATGTTAATAAGCTAATAGCGTTACCAGTTTCAAAAGATAATTCAAATGGTAGACGTGATGGTCTGTGTGGTTAAATTAGTGAGTTTGAGGCAGCTCTGCTTGAGCCCGGTGTGTTAGGCGATCTGCAGAAATGGTAAAAAGAGAAGAGGGCTCCTCATAGTGTATTTAATACCAGATAGGTGTGTAAGCACATAAACAGTTTTAGGCTTACCAGATGGAGTTGCACCGTCCTGTGACCGGTGCTTGCAAACAGGCTAGCACTCTACAGCGGCTAGTACACTGTTTAGGGATTCCAAGTTGTACTTCAGAGGGGAGTTTGGTATGCTCCTGTTTAACGTACCAAAGAGGATTTCCCAAACGAAATGATGATAAATAAAAACGTTTTTATTGCCTAATGAAACGACCCGTTTGGCGGTCGAGAAAAGCATTGCTGGAACCAATAAAGCCTTGCTTTTAAATTTTTATATTTGGAAGTTGTTGTGTTTGCCGACCGGGAGCAACCCTGCTGTGCTTTTATCATCATTTCGATTGGGAAATCCTCTTTGGTACGTTAGTGAAAACAGGAGCATACCAAACTCCCCTCTGAAGTACAACTTGGAATTCCTAAACAGTGTACTAGCCGCTGTAGAGTGCTAGCCTGTTTGCAAGCATCGGTCACAGGACGGTGCAACTCCATCTGGTAAGCCTAATACTGTTTATGTGCTTACATCCCTATCTGGTATGAAATACACTATGAGGCGCCCTCTTCTCTTTTTACCATACCTGCTCCACTTGTAAGCTGTGTCTATGTGTTTTACCATTGCAGAGGGGATAAGCACAAAGGTAGAGTCTGCTAGCCTTGCACATGTTCTCAGAAACTGCAGTGCTTCCACTTTTTTCCTCTTTTTATCACCTTTTTGCAGGGAATGAAACATATAGTTGTCTGAAGATATAGTTGTCTGAAGATATAGTTGTCTGGGGTCAGTAATACAAACATTTAATGCACTAAGTTAGAATGTTTTGCCACCACATAGTTATCCATTGTCCCGCCAGCTGTGATATTTATCTGGTGATTTAATGGATGAGCATCTTGTAATAAATAAACTGAGCAGACTTTTTGCCAGGGTGTAACTATCAGTCTCTGTGTAGGCAAAGGTTCTCATTCTTTGATACTGATAGGCAGACTCAGCTCACAGGGGAATCGTTTAATGGCTGAAAATCATTAGAAAGGTAACATTTTAACCAGGTATATGATGTTTTGTTAGATGTGGTGTTTTGCCATAGTTGTAGCCTTTGCCATAAAGAAGCAAATATGTAAATAATTATGTATGGAGTTGAAAGGGAGTTGATTCTGTTTAAAGGGAAAGTAAAGACAAAATTAAACTTTCATGATTCGTATAGAGAATGACATTTTAAACAACTTTCCAATTTACTTTTGTTATCAATTTTGCTTCATTTTCTTTGTAGCTTTTGTTAAAGAGAAAAACTAGAGAAAAACTAGGTAAGAACTCATGAGTGTGCACGTGTCTTTAGTGGCATCAGTGTTTTGCAACATTATTTGTAGCTTTGTTATACAATGTTGCAAAACACTGCTGCCGTAGAGTACTAAAGACACGTGCACACTCCTGAGTTCTTATGAGCTTACCTAGTTCTACTCTTCAATAAAAGATACAAAGAGAACAAAGCAAATTTGATAACATAAGTCAATTGCAAAGTTGTTTAAAATTGCATGCTCTATCCGAATCATGAAAGTTTAATTTTGACTTTACTCTCCCTAAAAATAAAAGTAGTGATTAGTAATGTTCAAATAGTGTTAGTTTTTAACCCATTTCTTAATTATTTTTTGTGCATTCATCCTAATTTCCGGTGATTCCCGAGCCAGATGCACGAGCTCTCAGGTTGAAAGTCACTACTGCTACAAACTAACTTTAGGTTCACTTCTAATCCATTAGAAGAGTTGTAGGAATTGTTTTGCATATGTCTCTCAGGATTTTCAAGTTCAAGGTTATTCGTGTCCACAAAAAAACTGTATTTCCTCTTTTTAATAATTTTTATTACGGTTCAATTCAAGGAGTACAAACATCGAATGTCAATACATTCTACGCAATGTAAAGAGGAAAGAAAAAAGTTTCAAGGTTTACAGCCAGTATAAGTCAAGCAAAATAATTATAACAACTGTAATTTCCTACTTTAATCCATTGCAGATTACATAACATTCTGAGACTTGTTTACAACTAAAATATAATCATCAGAATGCTGGGCACACTTGATCAATCATATTTTTACATTTTTAAATAAGATAGGCTTTAGATAACCGTATTAAAGACTTAAAATTACATTTGCAGATATGTTTTTGAGGTTTACTATATGGATGACATCAGGATCTGTGTGCACAAGCAGTGAATTGTGACAAAGGGACAGATAATTATTTTTCTGTATGAAATAAAGTTGTTTATTTTGATCTTGATGTTAAAGTGAAGGTCAATTTTGGCGAATTAGTGCCCAATTTTTAATAATCCTATTAAAAACAAGAGCACTTTAATTCATCAAAATTGACATTTCAAGTATTTTCTTCAAAAACTTACCTTTTAATCCTGAGAGCCGATTCAGCGCTTCCTCCGCCCGTCGCAAGTCCTGTTTGCGGGTCCAAAATAACAAATCCAGCTTCATCCAATCACGGCATTCCCTCAGGCCATGATCCCCCCGTGGGGAACGCTGTGATTAGAGGAAGCTGGATTCCGACTGCCAGGGGAATCAATGGAGCAGTTTTCAGGATTAAAAGGTAAGTTTTTGAAGAAAATGATTGAAATGTCAATTTTGATGAATTAAAGGGCCCTTGTTTTTAATAGGATTATTAAAAACCGGGCACCAATTCGTCAAAATTGACCTTCACTTTAACAGGAAGTTCAGAGGGGCCTTAAGGACTTATTGTTAACTTGCTGATAAGAAGCACCCTTACTACTTTACTAGTGGATAGTAAAATGCCTCAGGCTCACAAGCATAAAACTTCTTATTTTTTAAAGAACAGGAACACTCATAAAAAAAAAAAAAAAAAAAAAAAAAAACACCATTTTGTGTCATGTATGCTTATAGGTAGATTCAAATAAGCCACTGAGATGCTTCTGTTTGTGCACATGAATACAGCCACCTTTCTGCTACCATTGTTTCTATGGCAACCAATAATGGAAATATTTAGATTTGACGCCCCCTCCATCCTACCTGAAATTCATCAGTTTGTTTATCACCATCTGTCTGTTGTAATTGGTTTACATGGCAATTTCATGAATATGCATACCTAACACTTGCTTGAAAGTTCTCTTCCTCTAATGCCACATCATTTTTCTTCTCACACCGTAATATGTTAATTAAGCTTTTTCCTTTTGTCTCTCTAATTGGAAGGGTTCACTTCTAAGCAATTTATATTATATGTCTATCTATCTATCTATCTATCTATCTATCTATCTATCTATACCCTGTATATATATATATATATATATATATATATATATATATATATATATAATGACTCTCAAGTGTATGGCAACACAGGCACAGGTTCTGCAAAAAAAGTCTTTAAAAGACATTTTTTGCAGAACCTGTGCCTGTGTTGCCTGTTTGTGTACCCATTGAGGAAACTGCTGATCCTGGATACACTTGGGAGTCATTGGATGTTTATTTAGCATTGCACCGGGCTGCTGTTGATGGTTGGTGTGTACCATTCTACATGGACTGTATATATATATATATATTATATTATAGTATATTATATTATAGTGCATATTTACTGATGTATGAAAGCTTTCTGTTGCTTTTAAGAAAATGATCATAATCATGTGGTTCTCAAAACAAGCATTGGCACAGAATACGTATTTATTTGCTGACTGTTAAAAAATCTTTCTGGTTCATGAAACGAGAGGTATATCTTATGTAAACGTCTGTTTAATTAGTAAAACCAGAAAAATAACAAATTGTTTGCATTTAATTAAAAACATAGCAACAACCAACTAACAACAAGTAATTGAATGGATTTCTTATTAACAAAGATAAGTGGTTGGCATTAGCGCCATACACATGCAAACAAGAAATGAGTGCATAGCCAGCTACAGATTACGTACACGAATGAAATATGCACCACACAATAGCAAAACTATCAAAATGATTTGTTGAAGTAAAATGTGGCTAGGGAAGAGGCATTTTTATTTTATTTTATTTGACCTCTCTGGCAATCACAAGAATTGTATTTTGAAGACATTTTATATTTTATGAATCTCATTTGATATAATGCACCAGGTGTCCCAGGACAGATTTTCATTATGAGTGTGGTGCTATATTCCTGAGCGTCACCAGCTTTCCTTGTCCTGCAATAAAGTGTTAATTGCCGCCATTTGGATGACAAAAGGCATCTAATTGTACATTCTTTCCAAATAGGAAGTTTTTGTCTGTAGCACCAGGACGTGTGACAGCTGATAAAAATGAGTGTTCTTCCACCAGTGCGAAGGGACAGAATTATCGCAGAGCTGCCGCAGGTAATACAAGAGTTAAAGAGGCAAGAGGATGTCTATATGTTCATTTCTGTAAACACCTTGAGATTTGTATATAACATGTTTATTTATGCATAATGAAACAACTTTGCAATATAGTTACATTTTTTTATTTTGCTCCCTTTTCATGTAATTCAGCACTCAAATTTAATCAATATCTAATTTTAAAAACTTAAAATGCATGTGGATTTAAGTCTGATTCACAGCTCGGAGCAGATGGAGCATTACCCCACATTCTGAAATTTGAATATCTTAGAGTTAAAAACTTCTTGATTTCCTGGGGCTTTAAGCCTCAGTCAAATCGGCCCTTAACCTTGTGGGAGTCCACCTGGAAACAGGGTGAGAGGCTCCACAGTCCCCTCTCCAGGCATTACACTCTATTGAACTCTGAACCATCCTCAGACCTGGCCCCACATCTAGTAAAGTGGGGATCCTTGCTGAACAGAACTTTTACAGCAACCGATTGGGAACAGGCGCTTGAACGAACTAAAAAAACTATACATTGCATCACCCTTTTTGAAACTTTTTATAAGCTGGTGGCCCACTGGTACTATGTGCCCACCAGGTTAGCTAAAATATATCCTGGCACATCCCCGTACTGTTGGAGAGATTGTGGTCAGAGAGGGGACTCCCTACACATCTGGTGGGAATGTCCCAAAATACGCCCCCTGTGGCTTAAATGCTTCAGAGTCCTTCCCAAATTAGGAATTTCTCTACATAATTCTCCTGCAGTAGCCCTTCTACACATAGGCACTCACTCCATTCCCAAACATCATGCTTGCATAAGTATCTACCTATTCATGTCCATCAAACACCTGATAGCCTCTGACTGGAAGTCAGAATCCCCCCCCAGCTGGACGAGAGTCTGCTCCCATATGGCCTATTTATACACCATGGAAAAAAGCATATTCTACAATCTAGGTAACTCCGACCTATTTGAGCTTATATGGGCCGACTGGCAAGTTATTTACGACACAACTTGGAGACCTAATGTTCTCTCTCCTTCTTAGCCCTTCTGGACGGATTAGGGAGCTTGACCTAGAGATAGACCTCTCCAGAATTAATCTCCTCCCTCTCGACGTGACCACTCTAGATTAATGATAGACTCCCCAAACCCTCTGCTTCTCCTACACCCTTATTACTTCTATTCTTTTATCCCCCCCTTCTTTTCCGCCCGGGTGGGAACTACTTAGTTCTCCCCCATCTGTTTTACAAAACCTCATTATATGCTTTAAACTAACCATTGTGCATGCGGAATTCTTGTATACTACTCATTATACATCTCAAAAAGTGTGCTTATAGACCAGTTAGAGGATGTTATGAGTCCTTGAATTCCTAATCTTGTTTATGTTCTGTTCCCTTCTTTCATTGTATGCATATTATTACCTGTAAGATTGACAAACTAAATAAAGCTCTTTTGAAAAAAAAAAAAAAAAAAAAAAAAACTTAAAATGCACCCAGCTGACTTCTCTCAAAGTTATCAGATAACAACAAAACAATGCATTTTATACAAACTTTATAACAGTGGCTAGTTAATTTGTTTTAAAGACATAAGTCTTGGCTGATATATTTAAGCTATAGCAACACAATAGAAATGTATTGTAATTACAATTGCAATTTACTGCCCCTTTAAGATAGTGTTACCCAGTTGGTTGTACATGATAAATACACTACGTGGGTGTGTTTGGGTATCATATTTTCCATACAAGTTTGTCAAACAATGTTATTGTCTAATTTTGTTAGTAATTATGGTGCTTTAGGAAGGTAAACTAATGTTAAACATGAAACCATAAAGTGTGTGTTCTGAAATATTTAGGAAAGAATAATTCCAATGTCACTGTTCACCATGTATAGCAAATGATCCAATAACTAACTTTCGGCTAGATTACGAGTCTTGCGTTAAGCTGAAAAAGCAGCGTTAACAGGTCCTAACGCTGCTTTTTCACTACCGCTGCTATTACGAGTCTTGCAGGTTTAGGGGCACTGCACACACTTCTTTGGCCTTACCGCAAACCGACTTACGTAAACTTCATAAACCCTTTTTTCTATGGGACTTCCATAGCGCTGGTATTACGAGTATGTCCTGGGAGGCCAAAAAGTGAGCAGTACACCCTCTACCTCCAAGATCCGTAACGCATTCTAAAGTCAGTAGTTATGAGTTTTACACTACAACGCTGTAGCATAAAACTCATAACTAAAGTGCTAAAAAGTACACTAACACCCATAAACTACCTTTTAACCCCTAAACCGAGGCCCTTCCGCATCACAAACACTATACATTTTTTAATCCCTAATCTGCCGCTGCGGACTTTGCCGCAACTAGAATAAACATATTAACCCCTAAACCGCTGCATTCCCGCCTCGCAAACACTAGTTAAATATTATTAACCCCTAATCTGCCATCCCTAACATCGCCACCACCTACATTATACTTATTAACCCCTAATCTGCCGTGCCCAACATCGCCGCCTTTATATTAAATGTATTAACCCCTAAATCTAAGTCTAACCCTAACCCTAACACCCCCTAACTTATAATATATATAATAATATAATATAATTTAAATAAATCTAAATAAAATTACTATAATTAACTAAATTATTCCTATTTAAAACTAAATACTTACCTATAAAATAAACCCTAAGCTAGCTACAATATAACTAACTAGTCCTAAAGCCCGTTCACACGGGCCATTTTTTGCAGTACAGTGGTCCCACCCCTCTCTCTCTCCCCCTCTCTCTCCCCTCTCTCTCTCCCCTCTCTCTCTATCATCTCTCTAGCTCTCCCCTCTCTCTCTCTTTCCCCTCTCTCTCTCCCCTCTCTCTCTCTTTCCCCTCTCTCTCTCGTTCCCCTCTCTCTCTCTCCCCCTCTCTCTCTCTCCTCTCTCTATCTCCCTCTCTCTCCCCCCTCTCTCTCCCCCCTCTCTCTCTCCCCTCTCTCTCTCCCCTCTCTCTCTCCCCTCTCTCTCTCCTCTCTCTCTCTCTCCTCTCTCTCTCCCCTCTCTCTCCCCTCTCTCTCTCTCTTCTCTCTCTCTCTCTCCTCTCTCTCCCCCCTCTCTCTCTCCCCTCTCTCTCTCCTCTCTCTCCCCCTTCTCTCGCTCCTCTCTCTCCCCCTCTCTCTCCCCCCTCTCTCTCTCCCCCCTCTGTCTCTCTCTCTCCCCCCTCTCCCCTCTCTCTCTCTCCTCTCTCTCCCCTCTCTCTCTCTCCCCTCTCTCTCTCCCCTCTCTCTCTCTCTCCCCTCTCTCTCTCTCTCTCTCTCTCTCCTCTCTCTCTCTCTCTCTCCCCTCTCTCTCTCTCCCCCTCTCTCTCTTTCTCTCCTCTCTCTCCCCCTCTCCCCTCTCTATCTCTCCCCCCTCTATCTCCCCCCTCTGTCTCTCTCCCCCCCCTCTCTCTCTCCCCTCTCTCTCTCTCCCCCCCCCTCTCTCTCTCCCCCCTCTCTCTCTCCTCTCTCTCTCCCCCCCCTCTGTCTCTCTCTCTCCCCCCTCTCTCTCTTTCCCCTCTCTCTCTCTCTCTCTCTCTCTCTCCCCTCTCTCTCCCCCTCTCTCTCTCCCCTCTCTCTCTTCCCTCTCTCTCCCCTCTCTCTCTCCCCTCTTTCTATCTCTCTCCACTCTGTCTCTCTCATCTCTCTCTATCTCCCCCCTCTCTCTCTCTCCCCCCTCTCTCTCTCCTCTCTCTCTCTCTCCCCCCTCTGTCTCTCTCTCCCCTCTCTCTCTTTCCTCTCTCTCTCTCTCTCTCTCTCTCTCTCCCCTCTCTCTCCCCGCTCTCTCTCCCCTCTCTCTCTCTCCCCCCTCTTTCTATCTCTCTCCCCTCTGTCTCTCTCATCTCTCTCTCTCTGTCTCTCCCCTCTCTCTCTCCCCCCTCTCTATCTCCCCCCTCTCTCTTTCTCTCTCCCCTCTTTCTCTCTCCCCTCTCTCCCCCCCCCCTCTCTCTCTCTCTCCCCTGTCTCTCTCTCCCCCTCTTTTATGAGCCTACTAAAATATTTATTTTCTATATCAGTGAGCTTTCAATTCATGTGTGAGGCCAGCAGTTATATGTGTGAGGTCTGAGCTTTCTGTGTGAGGTTATGAGGTATAGCGGAGCGTTGTTATTGTGAGGTGAAGCGTTGCGCTCTGAGGCCAGCAGTTATATGTGTGAGGTCTGAAGTCTGAGCTTTCAATGAGGTATAGCGGAGCGTTGAGGTCTGAGCTTTAAATTCATGTGTGAGGTTATGAGGTATAGCGGAGCGTTGCGCTCTTTTTAAAGGCTCGCGCCTCACGCCTCCTCATGACAGCCTGACGCTCTGATGCTTGCTCACGCGACTACTCGCGCCGGTGCTGTCTCGCGCTGCTGTTTACTGTGGGTAAGTGCGCATGCGAGGTGTGTGTGGGTGCGCGTGCCTGACACTCTGACGCTTGTTAACTGATCCTCATCGCGCTATGCGAGGTCTATATGGAGGTGTGCGTGCGAGGTGTGTGTGGGTGCGAGGTCTCTGTGCGCTGAGGGTGCGCGTGCGAGGAGGTCAATCTAAGGCCAAGTGTTTGTCTGTACTGCGCATGACGGCTTCAGACAAACACTTGCCTTTTATAATATAGGATAGTTACATTGTAGCTAGCTTAGGGTTTATTTTTATTTTACAGGCAAGTTTGTATTTATTTTAACTAGGTAGAATGGTTATTAAATAGTTATTAACTACCTAGCTAAAATAAATACAAATTGATCTGTAAAATAAAACCTAACCTAAGTTACACTAACACCTAACACTACACTACAATTAAATAAATTAACTAAATTAAAAACAATTAAATAAATTAAATTAAATTAGCTAAATCACACACACACCCCGCCTGAATTACAGAAAATAAAAAACAAATTACAGACCTTTAAACTAATTACACCTAATCTAATAGCCCTATCAAAATAAAAAAAGCCCCCCAAAATAAAAAAACCCTAGCCTAAACTAAACTATCAATAGCCCTTAAAAGGGCCTTTTGCGGGGCATTGTCCCAAAGTAATCAGCTCTTTTACCTGTAAAAAAAAAATACAAACAACCCCCCCAACAGTAAAACCCACCACCCACACAACCAACCCCCCAAATAAAATACAAACTAAAAAAACCTAAGCTCCCCATTGCCCTGAAAAGGGCATTTGTATGGGCATTGCCCTTAAAAGGGCATTTAGCTCTTTTGCAGGCCCAAACCCTAATCTAAAAATAAACCCACCCAATACGCCCTTAAAAAAATCCTAACACTAACCCCTGAAGATTCACTTACCGGGAGAAGTCTTCATCCAAGCGGCAAGATGTCCTCAGCAAAGCCGGCAGAAGTGGTCCTCCAGACATGCAGAAGTGGTCCTCCAGACGGGCAGAAGTCTTCATCCAGACGGCATCTTCTATCTTCATCCTTCCGGCGCAGGAGTGGGTCCATCTTGAAGACATCCGTCGCGGAGCATCCTCTTCAAACGACGGCTTCTTTGTAATGAATATCTCTTTAAGTAATGTCATCCAAGATGGCGTCCCTTAGATTCCGATTGGCTGAAAGAATTCTATCAGCCAATCGGAATTAAGGTAGAAAAAATCCTATTGGCGTATGCAATCAATAGGATTGAGCTGGTATTCTATTGGATTGGATTAGCCAATAGGATTGAAGTTCCAATCAGCCAATAGGATTTTTTCTACCTTAATTCCGATTGGCTGATTCTATCAGCCAATCGGAATCTAAGGGACGCCATCTTGGATGACGTCACTTAAAGAGATATTCATTCCGAAGAAGGATGCTCCACGTCGGATGTCTTTAAGATGGACCCGCTCCGCACCGGAAGGATGAAGATAGAAGATGCTGTCTGGATGAAGACTTCTGCCCATCTGGAGGACCACTTCTGCCCGTCTGGAGGACCACTTCTGCCGGCTTCGTTGAGGACATCTTGCCGCTTGGATGAAGACTTCTCCCGGTAAGTGAATCTTCAGGGGTTAGTGTTAGGATTTTTTTAAGGGCGTATTGGGTGGGTTTATTTTTAGATTAGGGTTTGGGCCTGCAAAAGAGCTAAATGCCCTTTTAAGGGCAATGCTAACCCAAATGCCCATTTCAGGGCAATGGGGAGCTTAGTTTTTTTAGTTAGTATTTTATTTGGGGGGTTGGTTGTGTGGGTGGTGGGTTTTACTGTTGTGGGGGTTGTTTGCATTTTTTTTTACAGGTAAAAGAGCTGATTACTTTGGGGCAATGCCCCGCAAAAGGCCCTTTTAAGGGCTATTGATAGTTTAGTTTAGGCTAGGTTTTTTTTATTTTGGGGGGCTTTTTTATTTTGATAGGGCTATTAGATTAGGTGTAATTAGTTTAAAGATCTGTAATTTGTTTTTTATTTTCTGTAATTTAGTGGGGGGGATTTTTTGTGATTTAGCTAATTTAATTTAGTTAATTTATTTAATTGTAGTGTAGTGTTAGGTGTTAGTGTAACTTAGGTTAGGTTTTATTTTACAGGTCAATTTGTATTTATTTTAGCTAGGTAGTTATTAAATAGTTAATAACTATTTAGTAACTATTCTACCTAGTGAAAAAAAATACAAACTTGCCTGTAGAATAAAAAATAAACCCTAAGCTAGCTACAATGTAACTATTAGTTATATTGTAGCTAGCTTAGGGTTTATTTTACAGGTAAGTATTTAGTTTTAAATAGGAATAATTTAGTTCATGCTAGAAATTTTATTTAGATTTATTTTAATTATATTTCAATTACGGGGTGTTAGGGTTAGGGTTAGATTTAGGTTTAGGGGTTAATACATTTAATATAGTGGCGGCGACGTTGGGCAGCAGATTAGGGGTAATAAGTGTAGGTAGGTTGCGGTGACATTGGGGGCGGCAGATTAGGGGTTAATAAATATAATGTAGGTGTCGGCAATGTTGGGGGCAGCAGATTAGGGGATAATAAGTATAATGTAGGTGGTGGCGATGTCCGGAGCTGCAGATTATGGGTTACTAAGAATACTGTAGGTGTCGGCGATATCGGGGGTGGCAGATTAGGGGTTAATAAGTGTAAGATTAGGGGTGTTTAGAATCGGGGTTCATGTTAGGGTGTTAGGTGTAAACATAACTTTTATTTCCCAATAGGAATCAATGGGGCTGCGTTACTGAGTTTTACGCTGCTTTTTTGCAGGTGTTAGACTTTTTCTCAGCCGGCTCTCCCTGATGTCTATGGGAAAATCGAGCACGAGTACGTACAACCAGCTCACCGCTGACTTAAGCAGCGCTGGTATTGGAGTGCGTTAAGGAGCAAAATTTTGCTCTACGCTCACTTCTTGTCTTTTAACGCCGGGTTTGTAAAAACCTGTAATACCAGCGCTGCAGGTAAGTGAGCGATGAGAGAAAACTGCTCGTTAGCACCGCACAGCTCCTAACGCAAAACTCGTAATCTGGCCGCATGTTTGCATTTCATATTTTCACTTTTACTCATATTTTGGTATTTCTTCAATTTAAAAGGATATGAAACAGTGCTTTTTTTAAGACAAATTGTGTTAAAACAGCAGACAACTTTTTATTTTCTTGCAAAATGAGCACTTAGAAATTTTCATTGTAGCCACTGCTTTTAGTGAGATAAATAAACTACCATCATGAAACTTAAGTTCTACTATTACATGATTTTTGCAGCAAAAGTCTTCTACTGAGCATGACTGAAGTGCAGGTGTCTCCTAGCAACCACATCAAAGGGAAAGCTCCTCCTTTACCTTCCTGTAGAGCCCACAGCCCCTTGTGGGGCTGTCACAGGAAGTAATGGACCAAGCACAAATTAAGTTAAACAAATAAAAGGTCAAATCCTTTTAAAATGTTGACTAATAGAGATATGCAGGGAAGAAAAATTCATTTTGGACAAAATTTTCATTCCGAATATTCGGGGAAACAAATTTGCCTGTACTAATCGGTTTTTGTTTAGAATTTTCTTTAATCATTTACTTTTGTTGTAAATGTTTCAAAGTTACATGTGAAAAGTTCACCTGTAACTACATACTTACCCTAACACGCTCTGGAGAGCGCTAACCTGATCCTCTTCTTGCCAGAGCCTTGGCCCTGCTAACAGGAAGCTTAGCCGTTCGGGCTCCCAGGACCTGCACTAAAGTTAGCGCAAGTCCCAGGTGCTGGGCGCACAAAGCCTCCTGTTAGCACGGCTAGGGAGCTGATAAGAAGAAGATCTGGTTAGCGCTCTCTCCAGAGCTCGTTAAGGTAAGTATTAAGCCTTTAAAATGAATTAAAAGGAAACAAATAAATACTGACGAATTTCCTCAGTAATTTTTGTTTCATTTAAATTTTGTTGGTGCACTCATTCTGATATTCGTTTTAATTTCCATAAACGAAAATCCGATTTTCAGTACGATTTTGCATTTGTTTAAAAACAAATGCACCTCTCTAATGACTTATACATACTGCAGGGATTTTTAGCTATAACCCACTGCTTAGTGTTTTTTATTACAACAATAAAACAGACTGTTATTTACTTATTTTCTAAAAGTAGTTGAGTTTCTTTGGGGAAAAAAGCAAAAAAAAATTGATAATTTATTTGGGTAACTCAAAGAAAAAATTGATATGAAAAAGACCAAAAACAGCTTCAGCACAGTGGTTAGAAATGGCTCAGCAGTGAAGGGCTTAAGTATTGAATATTAAGTATCATGGGTATCAAAGTACAGGGAGTAGCGGATGTCCAAGCAGTAAATAATAAACTGACATTGCATCAATGCGTCTGATTTTTAGACAATTGTCTTTGTGCACACATCTTAGGAGGATTACAGTATAGGACATGTTCATTTTAGTGATTTATTTAAAATGTGTAGCACCATTGGGACTTAGAAGCTTATTTGGGATTGTCATTAGTGGTCTGTGACCTGCAGGAAAATCCTTAAAGGGATATTAAACAGTGCTCCATTTGTAAAAAGAAATATGTTAAATCAAAGTAAACAGCAAACAACTTACTTGCTTTCTTTTTAAATGAGCACTGAGAAATTCTCAGTGTATTCCTACCCACAGCTAGATAAGGTTGCCACTACTACAAAACTTAAAGGGACACTCAAGTCAAAATAAACTTTCATTATTCAGATAGAGCAGCAATTTTAAACAACTTTCCAAATTACTTCCATTAAAAAAAGTGCACATTCTTTTTATATTTAAACTTTTTGAGTCACCAGCTCCTACTGAGCATGTGCAAGAATTCACAGAATAAGCGTATATGCATTTGTGATTGACTGATGGCTGTCACATGATATGTTTATGCATTGTGATTGGCTGATGGCTGTCACATGGTACAGGGGGAGTGGAAATAGACATAAATTTTAAAAATTGTCAGAAAAAAATCTACTATTCATTTAAAATTCAAACTAAGTGCTATTGCATTGTCTTTTTATCATGCATTTGTTGATTATGCAAATCTACTGTGTTGACTGGTCCTTTAAGTTTTGAGGTCATGTGAACATGGACAATGAACTAATTGCAGCTTGCAGAGAGGTGTCTCCTAGCAACACTTCAAAAGACTAACTGCTAATCTTCCTTCCTGCAGAGGCCCCCTACGCCTTGCAGGGCTTTGGCAGCTGATGGCTTTTGTCATTGACTTGCCAGATGTGCTCAGCTAGCACCCAGTAGTGTATTGGTGTTCTGGAGCTGACTTTATCTAGGTGTTTAACCCCTTTGCCAGCAATAGCACCATAATAAAATGCTCTAATACTTATTAGCATTTTCTTTTCGTTTTGCACTTTTATGTCCCTTTAAGGTACTTTGAAATGTTTTGGAAAGATTTAATGGGTTTATTACCAAAGCCACAATAATTAGGTTTTGTACAGTATCTTAGTGCACATTTTGATGTACACCATACGAGTTCCCTAATAGGATACCCTGTTCTTTGCAGAAAATCGCTGTTTATAGTGTCAAATACATATCAGTTATTGTGAATGCCAGAGGTAAAGATAAATTACCACTTCAGCACCTGGGTAGCGCTTGTTGATTGGTAGTTAAATGTAGCCACCAATCAGCAAGCGCTAACCAGGCGCTGAACCAAAAATGGGCCGGCTCCTAACCTTACATTTCTGCTTTTTCAAATAAAGATAGCAAGAGAACGAAGAACAATTAATAACAGGAGTAAATTAGAAAGTTACTGACAATTGCACGCTCTATCTGAATCATGAAAGAAAACATTTGGGTTTAGTATCCCTTTAACTACACACATTGAAGCACAAAAGACTGTAATGGAGATTTGTGGATGCAAAATATTATGTTATCAATTCAGAAATATAATGCTCTTTACATGTGTTACAAGTTTTCCCAACAGCCTGTACAATACATTCTCACTGACCCAGTGTCCCAGACGTAAAACAGACATTCCATTGCAGCTGTATCTTTTCCCTCTGCTACCATGGCCATTATAATTATTAATTAACACTTAATTATTCATTGCGGTCTCATTCTGTCGCAGTCTTACATTGTTCTATTGTGAGCTACATCAGCTATTTTTGCTCACAGTGAGTTGGAGAGTAGGAACAGCCAGTGTTTTTAGTTCTTTTAACAGATAGAATTATGTTGCTGGAATACAGAATTATAAATGCAATTACCCTGCAAGAGCCCTTATAATCATTTGAATCTGTTTGTTGTTGTAAGATCATAATTATTATTTAACAGAAGCTGGCATGACAAAGAAAAAAAGTTTAATATATTTTTATTTTACTTTATTTTATGTTACATTTATAGAAAACATTATACTTTTTATTTTACTTAAAGGGACACTGAACCCAAATTTTTTATTTCGCGATTCAGATAGAGCATGCAATTTTAAGCAACTTTCTAATTTACTCCTATTATCAAATTTTCTTCGTTCTCTTGCTATCTTTATTTGAAAAAGATGACACCTAAGGGGTTTTTTTTGGTTCAGGACTCTGGACAGCGCTTTTTTTATTGGTGGATGAATTTATCCACAAATCAGCAAGGACAACCCAGGTTGTTTATCAAAAATGGGCCGGCATCTAAACTTACATTCTTGCATTTCAAATAAAGATACCAAGAGAATGAAAAAAATGTGATAATAGAAGTAAATTAGAAAGTTTCTTAAAATGTCATGCTCTATATGAATGAGGAAAGAAAAAAATTGGGTTCAGTGTCCCTTTAATAATTCTCTAAATATGATGGAATGCCAACCTTTCCAGGGCCCAATTTATAAAAGAATATGTATAGAAAACAAAAAGCGCAGTGCAACACGATGAGAATATTGTCTCAGGTCTCCTGTTTCTCTCATTTCAGACTTTGCATACTTTTTCTCCTTATCTATATAGGAATCCGTATTCTGAGTCAATCTCTGACAGGTTGGTAATGCCTTCACTTCAGAGGCGTAGTCCAATCTACTCCAAGAGCTTTCTGCTCTGGTTATGTTATGTCATTTTAAAATTCAAAACTATTCCGGTCATCCAGAAAAACAGCTTTTCTAAGGGTTTTTAAATTACATTGTACCTCATTAAAGGGCCATTAAATCCAAGATTCAGTTCCCTATAAAATGCTCAAATATGAATAGTTTAAAAAAAAAAAAAAAAAGTTTTTATTCATTTTGCAGTTTTTCCTGTAATTTAGGACTACAAATTGTAGTTCTTCCACTCCCCTCTGAGAGACTGGTGTGCATTCCATTGGGTACAGAACTATGACCATGATTGGTTATTATAAGCATGAGCTCATTTATATCTTTCCCTAACTGACTACAGTAAAGTAGCTTAGACAAACAACTTTTAAGAGGTGTGTGCTTTGATAACAAAAATGACAGTTACTATTTAAAAAAACACTTTTTTTTGTATGCAGATTTTTTGCAATACAATGAGTCATTTCTGGTTCATAAATAAAAAAAAATACAGACCTTCACAAGAGCAAAAGATATGCAGTTGGAACAAATGTGAAACAGGAAGGCTGGTTGATTCGGTATTGATGATGGCTGACTTTAGTCATCATTTTATAATTAAAGGTACATAAAAATTAAACTTTCATGTTTCAGACAGAGCATGTCATTTTGAGATATGTTTCTCCTTACTTATTTTATCACACTTTTTTAGTTCTCTTGTTATTTTTTTTATTAATAAACATACCTGGGTATGCTCAGATGCAGCTATGAACTACTGGGAGCTAGCTGGTCTATTGGTGCTTGTACACATATGCTTATTGTCTATGGCAGTGTTTTTCAACCAGTGTGCCATGAGAGATCCTCAGGTGTGCCACAGCAGACTGACAACAGTGAGGGGGTCAAATTTTGAAATATTGGGGAGGTATGTGACAGGCTCATCAGGAATCATTTACAACCATGACATTGACATTCATTCACAGACGATCATTATGATTTTTTGTGAATGAATGTCAATATGTCATGTATAGTTTGTAGGAGGCATGGCATGACAGCACAGTACAGTGTGTGTGTGTATATATATATATATATATATATATATATATATATATATATATATATACTGTATATATATCCTGTATTAGGCTACAATGTGTGATTTTGTAAAGTAAAATGTTGGGAGGGTGGTATGCCACAGGATTTTTTAATGTAAAAAAGTGGGCCACTGCAAAAAAAAGGTTGCAAATCACTTGTCTATGGCTCATTAGATGTGTTCAGCTAGCTCCCAGTTGTGCATAGCTGCTTTAAAACAATTCATAAGGTAAATGGAGACAAATAATATGCTTCCACCAAGACTGAAATATAAATTGCAGGGGAGAGGGCACTGTGGCATCATGGGTTATACAAATTATGAAAGTTGAAAATTAAAAAATACAAATATTCAAATGAAAGCAACACAGTGGTGAAAAGTGATGTAGCTATATGGTTTTGTATCTTGTCTGGTGTAAGTAAACAATAACCATGAAACACAAAAACAGCTCCTTGCAATAATGTGAATTTGTTAGTTACCCTTCCCCCCAATTTGAAAATGAGTTCTTCACTTGGCCCCCGGGGCTCTCTTCATGTGTGGTCCTGGCTCTCTGGCTGCAGCCTCAGGTTTTCATGTCTATGCAAGTACAGTTAATTCATTCCAGACAGGAAGTGACAGTTAACGTGTACAGATAGACTCACGTCTGGAACATGAGCATAAACTATATTACACTTGCATAGAGAGAGGAGGAAAGCTTTTCACAAATCTATCCTCCTCATCCCTTCCTTATAGACAATGTTACACTGCAAGTCCGTATCAAAGTTATCAGGGAGCTAAAGTAGGAGGTGTGGTGGTAACTATAAAATATACTGTGATATTTAAAGGGACAGTACACTGTAAAATTGTTTTTATAGTAATGTATTTTCAATTACTTGTTATACCAGCTGCAGAGTATAAAATCTATGAGAAATTGCATTTTCAGTTTATTTGTGTATATGAAGTAGCTGGTTTTGTGCTTTTAAACCGCAGCCTATTACAATGGGTTGAGCTTCAGGTAATATCAGATCTTATTATCTTATCACTTTGTGTACACACACTTGCTTCCTTATCTTATATTTGTCTGGAAAACTAAAGCTCAATACATAGAGAGAACAATGGAAAATTATAATTTTATTAATTAACTATTCTGCACCCCACTGAGAGTGTAATCTCTTCTGCTGGCTGTTTTTACTTAGGCCACTCAACAGAATATACTCAAGTATAAAAACTTTCAGTATAAGTGGGGATACCACAGGCTAAATCAGCTATTTCAGATGCCAAAATAGGGGTAAAGGAGCTACTTGTAAACAATGTAATACACTCCAGCAGGTAAAATGGATCATTGGGAACAATTTAAAAGGGAGAACATTTTTAGGTGAACTGTCCCTTTAACGCTCAGGTGCAAGCAGTTTGTTGGGGCAGGAACCAGGCAACAAATGTATTCCAGAGCTAAAGGAACATGAAGCCCAACATTTGTCTTTTCATAATTCAGATAGAGGAAGCACTTTTTAACAACTTTCCAATTTACTTCTACTATCTAATTTGCCTTGTCCTCTTGGAATCCTTCATTGAAAAGCATACCTAGGTAGGCTCAGATGCAGCAATGTACTACTTTGAGCTAGTTGCTTATTGGTGGCTACAAATATATGCCATTTGTTCACCAAGAGAATGAAGCAGATTTGATAATAGGAGAAAATTGTAAAGTTGTTTAAAATGGTATGCTCTATCTGAATCATGAAAGAAAGATTTTGGCTTTCATCTGCCTTTAGAGGGGAAATTATTATTATCATTTATTTGTATAGCGCCACAAAATTCTGCAGTGCTGGGTACAAAGATAGGGGTATACAATGACAAGGATTTGTGATAAAATACAAAACATAACAAACTAAACAAAGCTAGTACAGGAGGAAGAGGGCTTTGCTCCGGAGAGCTCACAGTCTACAGGTTGAGGGTGCAGAGACATAAGGTTTGGGGCAGCTTGTCACATGGATTGTAGTTGCGATGTAAACAAATAAGTTAAAAAGGGAAATGTTGCAATCATTCCTGCGATCGTCTGATTTCAATGATGGGATTGTGTCGGGGGGGAGTGCCTATGATGCTAGGCACGCCCTCCAACCCGCGATCACATTCAGGAACCGCCTTTGGCTTCAGTACAGCCAAAAGGCTAGGATGTTCTATGCCGTCCTATGGGCGTTAAAGCCCAGTGCAGTTAGGACGTCATACAAAGGGGATAAAGGAGAGAAAGTTTTTGGGTAAACTGTCCCTTTAAAGGGCCAGTAAATAAAGTAGGATTTAATAACTGACAAATACTCAGTAAAAAAGACAATGCAATAGCAATTACTTTGAATATGAAATGAGATGTAAAATTGTTTTTGTCAAGTTTCAAAATCAATCTATATTTCCCTCCCCCTGTATCATGTGACAGCCATCAGCTAATCACAACATGTGTATACGTTTATACTGACTACTTTTGCACATGCTCAGTAGGAGCTGCAGCATAAGAAAGTGTGCATATGAAACCCCCAGACAAAGTGCCTATATGTAGATCCTAGAAGTGGAACTGATTACAGCCTTAAAGGGACAGTAAACGTAAAAAATAATGTTACATAATTCTGTACTGTGCAGAATTATGTAACATTAACTTAGCAACACCTTGGGGTAAAAAAGAGCGGGAGTGAGCTACCTATATAGTTAAATAGTGCGATCGGGTGTGCTGTGATTAGACAACGTGCCCGGGACACTCTTTTGAAAATAAGACCGGATCAGAAGAGGCAGACGAGGAACACAAGGTAAGTATAACTTTGGGGGGCTATAATCTTGCAAATCTTTTTTATTTTTTTTAAGCTGTCGCTAAGATAATATTGCGTAATTTTACACATAGTAAATGACCTATTTTCAAAGTGTTTGTCCTTTTACATGAGCAAGAAAAGTAAAACTGGTTTTAGTTATTTCATCTATCTTGTTACCCAGGGTGATGGAAGATATGTAGCAAAAACAACTGTGATTCTTACTGTACTGACATACTCATAGCACTGTATGTGTGTCAAATTTTTACATCACCCATGGAGACAAAGCTGTTGACGCACAACGTCAAGATTCTTTCACTGATGATATGGTTGTTGTAGGAGAAAATTCACTGGCTGGGTCTGTTCCAGTCTATTAGAGCAAACTAACAGAGTAGTTGTAACATGGTTTTGAGTGGGTTTGCACCTTGTTAACAAAAACAATGTTGCACTAGAAAATATGTTTTGATCATCTTTTCAGTTTATTTCTTTGTGACTTTTGTATCCTGTATAGTGTATATCTTGACTGTGGACACAACTTTGTTTGACTATTTACATTTTCACACATAATTAATTCACCTTGAAATATACTTTGTAATTTTCTGGTTTATTAATTCTTAACAATTTAAACCAGGGCTCGACAAACCCAGGAGCCAGGGAGCCACTGGCTCCTAGAATTTTATCCCTGGCTCCTAACTTTTTGAGTTATTCTCCATATATCTATATGCAATTACCTCCGTCTGGCTCCTAAAAATATGTCTGGCTCCTAAATATTGTTACTGGCTCCTAATTTTTAAACAGATTTGTCGAGCACTGTTAAACTATGAAACGTGTAAACAGATAAAATACGATAATCTAAAATAATTACACAAATGAGATCAAATTGTCAGTTAGAATTACCATAAATTGGTAGAGCCCCTGTAGTGTTAGGCTTTTAGAAATGTCTCCAGCAAGTTCCATAGAGTTGCAAATTGAACCTCTTCCTGTCTTATATGTAGTCATTTGAATTTCAAATTGATGTATTTACATTTGATAAAGCTGTAAAGTTTTTTAGCACAGTGTTTAACCTAATGGCTCTTTTTTAACAATAAACTTTACAAAGAAAAGTGCTGTTTTCTGTAAGCCACTCTTTTTTTCTCTCAAAGGCTTCTCCCTTGTTGTCTATAGCTGTTTTGACAAGAAAAATCACCCAGTACAATATAATACTCTCATTTTGTCTACAGACTGTAAATCAGAAACATCATTGCAATATAAACATTATATGACCAGGGCAATTCCCTAGGTTCATGTTCAAAATGTATTTATTTGTTTAGAACAAATAAATGCAGAATAATTGCATAATGAAGTGCATAATAAAAATGCAATGCAATAGAACTTACTCTGACTGTTAAATGAGCAGTAGCCACCAATCTCCTGCTAGCTCACAGTAGGATATTGCTTCTCCTGAACCTGCCTAGATATACACTTCAACAAAAGAAACCAAGAAAATGAAGCAAATTTGATATTAGAAGGACATTGGGAAGTTGAGTGCTTTGTAAGTTAGGGTTAATACTTTAAATTGTATTCTGGAGCGTATGGGGAGCCAGTCGGTGTAGTATATTAATTCTACTTTGATTACATGACATATTGTGAATAGGTGTGTACGTATATTTATGTGTAAATGTTTTGTGAGATATGTTTGTTAAATAACAGATGAGTAATATTTGCAATGGATAGAGTTTGTATGATGAGTTGATCATAATCTACATGTTTACCTGTGCTATGTACATCATGTTATGGTTAATGTAAAAGTTTATGATTGTAAAAAATTGGCTACTGTGTTTTTTTATGGAAAGTAGTCTCGCTGGATAGAATAAAAGGTGACATGATTAAAGGGACACTGAACCCACAATTTTTCTTTTGTGATTCAGATAGAGCATGCAATTTTAAGCAACTTTCTAATTTACTCCTATTATCTTTTTTTTTTTTAAATATCTTTATTAGTTCCAGCGACAAAAAAAATAAATATATGTCAACTTACATTTCATTATGCCACACAGGGCATTTATAAATATATACAGATAAATGTATGTTGAAAATAACATATTAACAACGTATATAATACCAGAGAAAAATAACAGAACAGGAACAGATCAATATCTGGCATTCAAAAATCTAACCTAATATATCACTGGAAATTTTTATTTTTATTAAAAAACTAATAAATCAACCACATAACAAAAAAAAAAAAAAAAAAAAAAAAAAAAAAAAATTTCTCTTTACACTCTCTCTCTCTCTCCCTCCCCTCTTACCCCCTCCCACCTACCACTTCGATCTCTTACTTAACCTGCCACTTCTCTCTCTCTCCTTATTGTTAAATAGTTGCTATTTCATAATGATATCTCCCGCAGACCAGATACCCACGTTGGAGGATATAATTCCAATATGACCAGTTCTAAAAAGGCTATAGTATTTAAAAAGGGTTGTAAGATACGTCTTTGTATCTGTAATGGGTAAGAAATAATCAGTGGAGACCAGTCCAGAAGGAAAGTCCTGACCCTAGATTCAACTGCAAATTTGGTATGAAAAGATTCAAATAAAATTTGAGACTGAATTTCTTTAAGAAACCCTGTAACTCTGGGGGCTGTATGATCTTTCCAGCCCTTAACAATTAACTGTCTCGCAGTTATAATAATTGTATTAAATATCTTTATCACTCGTTTAGGGCGTAGATTAACGTTAGTTAGGAAAACTACCTCGTCAGCAGTAAATGGAGCCATATCTTTATAAATTTTACTATACCAGAATCTTATCTTTTGCCAATATTGTTGGATCCTGGGACAGGACCAGAACATATGGAGAATATCCGCCCTATCCAAAGAACACCTTGGGCAAGCATAACTCTGGGAAGGATAAAATCTGGCCATTTTATCTGGGGAAAGATAATAATTATTAACTAATTTCAAATGCGCTTCTTTCCATGATGTAGAGACTTGTAATTTTCCTAATTCTAGGAAGCTTCGCTCTATCCTATACTCCTCAACTTCCGGCAGGTATTTCTTCCAATAATTATATAATTTGTCTATGCATAATTCACCCTGTCTAGCCAAAAGAATATCGTAAATCAATGATATTGAGGATTGACCCAAAGAAAATTGTCGAATAATATTCTTAATATCTAACCAATCCCTGAGAAATTCAGTATTCCATTTTTGCGAAAATATATAATGCCGTAACTGAAAGTAGGCAAATAAACTCGAACGATGTAGATTAAACCTTTGAAATAATAATTCTGAAGATAACAACTGATTATCATCAAATAACTGGTGGACATAGATCAGTCCTGCTTCAGCCCATAATCTAAACACTCTCTGATTAATACCCGGGATAAATTCCGGGTTACCTATTATTGGAAGAAATTCCGAAAAAGATGGCGAAATTTTTAATATTCGACAAATTTTATGCCAAGCTATAATGACATTTTTAAAGGAAATTAATTTACTAAGATTTAAGGGTAACTTTTGTACCGGGCAATGCAGAATAGCTTTCAAAGAGAAAGGGGAAATCAAAAATGATTCTAGCTCTACAGACACAAACTTATTTACCCCTGTAATCCAATCGAGGGCCAATTTGGCTAGACAAGACCAATTATAGAGCCTAAAATCTGGTAAAGCAAGCCCTGCCCTAGCACAGTTTTGCATCAGTCTACTGAGACTAATCCTGGGTTTCTTATTACCCCATATAAATTTAGATAGCCAAGATTGTACATTACAGATATCTTTATTGGTCATTAATAACGGCAGACTTTGGAGAAAATATAGAACTCTTGGAAAAATAATAGTTTTAATCAAATTAATTCTCGCGGCCAATGAGATAGGGAGCGAGGACCAATTTTCAAGATCATTTTTAATTTTTTGTAATATCGGGGGAAAATTTAATTTATACCAATTTGTTGGGTTTCTATGAAAATTAATACCTAGATACCGGAAGGACTCGACCACTTTAAAAGGGTGGTCTCCCCAATTAGGTCCTTTCTTATATAGCCAAAGAAGTTCACTCTTATCAAAATTAATTTTATATCCTGAAAACGAGGAAAAGATTTTAAACAGTTGTAACAGTATGGGGATAGAATATTGCGCGTTATCCAGGAATATTAACAAATCGTCAGCATATAAGAGAGTATTTAACCTCCAGGATCCCAATTGAATCCCTGATAGCCTATCCCGCAATAAGATAGCAAATGGCTCCAATGCCAAATTAAAAAGCAATGGGGAAAGGGGACATCCTTGTCTTGTCCCTCTTTTAAGTGATATATATGGGGAAGAATGGCCATTGATGCAGAGAAACGAAATCGGGTTTTTATATAAATTTCTAACAAAATCCAAAAACTGATTCTTGAATCCAAACCGCTCCAGTGCTATGAATAAATACTTCCAGTTCACTGCATCAAAGGCCTTCTCAGCATCTACTGTCAGAATAGCTGCTTCAGAAATCTTTTTAAATTGTTCATTCTTAGGATCTAAATTCCATGCATAATCCAAGAATGTAGTGACTTGACGTATATTCTTAAGGGAATTCCTGCCCTTCATAAATCCAGTTTGATCTGGATGTATGATCCCATCTAATAGTTTGGCCAGTCTATTAGAGATAATAGCAGTTAGCAACTTATAATCAGCATTAAGTACTGATATAGGCCTATAAGACCCTGGATCTTCCGGATCCTTACCTTTCTTCAAAATCAAAGATATACGTGCAGCAGAGAAATAATTAGACATTAAATTACTAGAAGAAAAATAGTAATTAAACAAATTCACCAAAGATAATTTTACTTCTTCCTTCAGAATTTTGTAAAACTCTATCGGGATAGCATCTGGTCCTGGCGATTTATTAAGATTAGCTGACTGTATAGCCTCAAGAACTTCCTCCTCTAAGATGGGTCTGTTAAGCTCTGATAAATTCTCCTCCGAGATACTAGGGAGATTAACACTCGCCCAAAAATTTGAGGCTTTATCCACATTAACCTGTGTCTCCGAATAAAGCCGTTGAAACACATTGAAAAACATCTGACTAATATCCTCTGTATTAGAGTACTTTATGTTATCTATTTTAATAGCCGATATGAGATTCTTGTTTTTTCTCACCTTCACTACTCTAGCCAGAAATTTGGCTGAGTTCCCATAATGTCCTCTAAATTGATAATTAATTTTTAGTTCCTCTTCCTGTGATCTTTGTTTAAGAAAGATATCTCTTTCCCTTTTCAATTTACAATATCTATCCCAATTGTCCCTTGTCTTGTCAATATAAAATTTTCTAAGGGAATTTCTAACTTGTGCTGTTAATTGCAGTTCCTGCTCCAGTTTTTTCTTCTTCCAAGTAGATAAATAGAGTTTAATTTCCCCCCTTAATACAGCTTTCGCTGCCTCCCAAAATATCTCTGGTTTACTAAATTGTCCTATATTAAAGGTGACATAGTCCTTCCACTTCTGTTTCAACC
This sequence comes from Bombina bombina, assembly GCF_027579735.1. Taxonomy (NCBI): domain Eukaryota; kingdom Metazoa; phylum Chordata; class Amphibia; order Anura; family Bombinatoridae; genus Bombina; species Bombina bombina. Next base: position 231,096,610 of record NC_069501.1, read on the forward strand.
AATTGCTGAACCTAGGACTGTTTGTCAAAAATCGAGGGAAAAAAAAGGACATATTCTGAGTCTTAGGGGGGGAAATCGCCACCAATGTGAACGAGATTACCGCATGGTCAGAAATAACAATATCATATATATTTGCTTCTGATCTACATAAAGCGAGTGGTTTCGAAATTAAAAACATATCTATTCTTGAGAATGTCATGTGGGATTTAGACTCACAAGAAAAACTACGTAGTTCTGGATTTTTGAATCTCCATATATCAATTAATTTTAATTCCTGGCAAAAAGACTTGAAGTATTTCGCTATTTTATTATTTTCACGTAAATTTTTTGAAGATAATCTATCTAATATAGGGCACATCGTCATATTAAAATCCCCCCCTAAAACTAAATTGGCTGCTGATAATAGGAACAATTTACTTCTAATATTTTCCCAAAAAACAGGGGAGAAAGAATTAGGGCCATATATGTTGCAAATGACAAAATTACATTTATTAATCTGAATATGTAGTATCAGATATCTCCCTTCTGGATCGGCCTCCTTCTTCTCAATATTATAATCTAAATTTCTATGTAGCAAAATAGCTACTCCTGATTTTCTTTTAACTCCTGGAGCGGGAACACATTCACCTACCCATTTGCACTTTAATTTCATAGCTTCTGCTAAATTTAAATGTGTTTCCTGCAACATCACAATATCGGGATTAAATTTCGCCAGATGTTTAATAATCAATTTACGTTTTTTTGGGGAGGTAATGCCACCTACATTCCAGGAGAGTATATTAATCCTGGTTGTCATTCAATATTAAATAAACCCAGTATATTATCAAACACCTTTAAACTGAAGTCCAAATTCACTGTATACCCAGAGGTGGGGGGAGAAGGGGAGAGGGAAGACGAGAGGAGGAGAGAAGAAAAAAAAAAACAAAAAAAAAAAAAAAAAAAAAAAAAAAAACCCCTAAATAAAAGAAAACTGCCCCTCTTATACCAGCATCTAAGCCAGTATAGTGTACCTGCGAAATATTCAATCTTAAAACAATAAGTAAACAGTACAAATGTAGAATCTTGTTTCCTTTTAACATCATAAATGCAGACTGCATCGAAACAAAACATATCTATAATCATGATAACAAAAGCAAAGGAAAAAGAAAAGGAAACATAACCAAGCACATAGCGCATTAATCGTACTAAACACAATTTATCCCTTCTGGAAAAAAATTAGTTTCCCTAATATACTACAGGGTGCTCATAAATTCGTGGGCCTCTTGGGGATTATTAAGAATTCGTCTAACCCCATTCTCTTCTATCATAATTTTTGCGGGGTACACAACCCAGGCTTTAAACCCTTTGTCAATAATCTTGGTACATAACGGGATCATCTGTTTTCTTTTGGTGGATGTTTCTATTGAGAAATCTTGGAACATTAGTAACTTATTTTTTTCAAACACAAATTCCCCCATCTTTCTATATGCTTTTAACAGATTTACTTTATCCTGAAATCTAAGCAGCTTAAAAATACACATTCTGCTTCTATTACCCCTAGCCATATTTGTTCTGCTGGGTCCCACCCTATGGGCTCTTTCTACCTCTAGGGGGAGCTGTTGATCAGGGAAACCTAATGCTTTGGGCAATAAGTGCGAAGTAACTTTCATAAGATCCTCGTACTCAGGGGACTCAGGGAGACCAACGATTCTAATATTATTCCGTCTGGAGCGATCCTCAAGATCCTCCAGACGGAATTGTAAGCCAGAAATCTTGCAATCATGATCTTGGATTACTTTGTCTTGGGCATTAACCTGGTCCTCCAAGTCAGAGATCCTATTTTCCGCTTCTGATATCCTTGAGGCAAATTGTTTGACCTCATTTGATAAAGAAATAATGTCTGTAGAAATACTGCTAAGCTCTTTTTTAATAATATCGAATTGAGGAGTAAATACATCAGTTAATTGAGATACTAAACTACCTATGTCTAAATGGGATATACCCACCTCTGATACGGGGTCCAATGAGGTATCTGCACTCCTAACCTTTCTATCCTTACTTTTGGGTGGCATTATGGGGGGACTCTGTTTCATGTGTATAATAATTAGTGTTATTACGGCCTATTATCTTGTATAGTTTATAGTTATGGGGAGCGGACACCTATGTAGAACAGTAAATGGCAATATGTAGATAGCAATTAATCAGGGTTATATCCTTTAAACACGCATAATTTAACCAACATGTTTTTAGCAGTATGTTATATCATTTCTCAATGCAATCAATAAACTTATACTCATAGAAAAAGAAAAAAGGAAAAAAAAAGAAAAAGCAGCAAAGAATTGCATATACAAATCTATATCAGCATAAAAGCGGATCCATTTGTTTAGCTGAAATTAAACAGTTACTTAACAAACTATTTCCCTCTTTTCCTCTTCTCCTCTTTTCTCCTAAATAATTAGGGACCAATCAATAGAACAGGGCAAAAACAGACTGTTAAGCAGGCAATAGATATACCATCCACAGCACATATAATATAAAACATAAAAAAAAGAAAAAAAGGCCCAATTACACAGGCCTAATCTCTAGCTCACTATAGGCCGCCAGTTAGTATACAGATAGTTCTGGAAAATGAAAAACACCTTCTTCAGGGTAGCCAGCAATCACTATCCTGTTGCTCCATATATTTTTAGAACAGAGTTCCTCTTTATGGAATAATTGTGGCAGTTCCAAATACAGTCAGCTGTAGTCAACTCTGCTATACTTCGGTATCTGTTGCAACAATGCTCCTTATTTTTCTTAGGGAGCACTTCAATCTTGTATTACCCCAAAGTCATCCAAAGGGGAATAGACAAACCAGAAAGGGAGTAGTACAGATTCACCAGATTAAGAAAAAAAAAAAGCAATACCAATTCTCCCTAGCTTGCATCCATTCAGCCCCTTAGGAGAGCCATTAGCATCATAAACTTTCTGTAAATCTTCAGCTTCCAGGAGCCAAAATACCCAGTATAAATGAGTTATGCCTGCACGCCAGATATATTTCACTAAGTTCACATAAACATTTGGCAGTTCGCTTGGGAAACCTTAGAGGGGTGAGGACGGGATTGCTTTCAAACGGTCAGGCCGTATCAATATGCCGCTCTTCACCGCGAGGAGGAAGCGCTCCCCACAGATCTCTCTGCAGGCAGACTGCCCCCCTCCTACCAGCGGTTACTCCAGACACTAGGGCCCACCACTTCACGGGTAATATCTCTCTTACCCGACTTTACTGTCCTCCTCCTCCAATCTGCCGGTTTCTTCTGCGATAGGTTGCGGTGTACACCGCCAGGCTTTACCGCCAATACAGGGCTTCCTCAACACAGACGTAGACCTCGTCTGACCACCTGCAACCGGACCCAGATATTCCGGATAGCGCAGGAACCTTTGCTGGGGGAGATTTCCTAGCTCCTTTCTCCAGAGCGCCGGGAGCCGAACAGCGTGTCTAACGGCTCCGCCCCCACCGGAAGTCCTCCAATTTACTCCTATTATCAATGTTTCTTCATTCTCTTGCTATCTTTATTTGAAAAGCAAGAATGTAAGTTTAGAAGCTGGCCCATTTTTGGTTCACAACCTGGGTTGTTCTTGCTGATTGGTGGGTACATGTCAGCCACCATTAAACAAGTGCTGTCCAGTGTACTGAACCAAAAATTGACTGGCTCCTTAACTTAGATGCCTTCTTTTTCAAATAAAAATAGCAAGAGAACGTCGAAAATTTGATAATAGGAGTAAATTAAAAAGTGGCTTAAAATTTCATGCTCTATCTGAATGATGAAAGAAAAAATCTGGGTTTAGTATCCCTTTAAGGAATGCTCTAGGAATATGATTTTTCAGGGACATTAACTCCAATCATGCAGAATTTTTAAAGATTCTGGTACCATTGTGAAATATATTGACATGCTGTCGAAAAACTTGTGTCAGTTGTGTGAACTGTTTTATTAGGGGGTTTTTTTTGTTTTTTGTTTTTTATTTGTTTGTTTTTTAATGTTTTGAAGGTGTTTTATTAATACCAGTATCCTTCATTGCATGAAAGTGAGGAATAAGATTAATCTATAAGAATTTTTTTTGTTACTTTATCAAAATTAAAGGCACACTTTGGGGTGAATTTATGAAGCTGCATTCACAGCTTTTGAAGCTATGGTGCCTCCTTTTAAGAAGCGGAAACTGCTTAATTTGCCTCTCTGCCACCTCAGAGGTGGCAAGATCAGTCACCCCAACACTCGCTCTTTCGGGATGATTGACATGCACTGCTCTTGCGCAACTGGTTGCACATGAGCAGGGGGCGGTTCTTGTGCAATATTAAATGTCTTCATGTAGTGCAGCCACGCAAGTAACGATTGCAGGCGAACAGATTCACTACATGCAAACCTGTCCACCTGCAATGAAGATACATTTGTTCTATGAATTGTTGATAACGGCACTAACTGCATACTGAGGCTTTGGGCTCTATTTATCAAAAGGTGGGCGGACGAGGTTTGCAGTCATGATACTTGTCTGCCCACCCTTGTGGCGAGCAGGCAGCATCCGCTGCACACATTTAACATTGCCCCCTGCTCGTGCGGATCTGATCAGGACGATTGAAATCTGCGACACTTTAGGTGGTGGAGAGGATAAGTAGAAACCCTCTTTCATGATTTGAATAGAATGTGCGATTTTAAACAACTTTCCAATCTATTTCTGTTATCTAATTTATTTTGTTATCTTAGAATCATTTTTTGAAAAGCACACCTAGGTATGTTTATGAACTGCTGATTGATGGCTGCACATGCAGTATATGCCTCATGCTATTGGCTAATATATGTGCATTGGAGTTTTTTAAACAAATGACACCAAGAGAATTAAACAAATTAGACAATAGAAGTAAATTGGAAAGATCTTTAAAATAGTATTCTCCATCTGAAACACAAAAGAAAAATTTTGGGTTTATATCCATTTAACTAGCATTTCAGGTTTGCTGGGGCTCCGAAGCTGCTCTTGCAACTTGATAAATGGAGCCCTTTGTTTGAGGTAAACGCATGCAATTTGTAACCATCTCTCATGTTTTATTTAAGTGCTTTAAGAAAGAGGCGGCACTCCATACCAGGGAATCATTCCATTCCAAAGTCAGCACTGCGTGCAAGCAGCAGCGCACAGGAACAGTGGGGTAAGCTATAAGCAGATCCTGTTTACACACTCACTGGGGGATATAGCTTTACTATCTCTGGTACACTAGCATTATGCATCAGCTTTGTCTTTTCTTTCACTAATCTCTTTCTTCCTATTTTTCTCTTTTTCATATTTATAACTTTTTTTTTTTTTTTTACCATTTAACTTTCTCTTCCTTGGCTTTACCGCGTGTGATTTTAGTCATGGAATGGTCAGAATTAAAGGGATAGTAAATCTATTTTTATATATGCAGCAGAACCAGTCACTATTGCACATGACCTGCATACTAACTAGATGTTTAAAAGCATTTAAAGCTGTAATTAATGTGTGCTTTGTTTTGCAGTCCCTTTTTTCTGATTTAAGTCAGAGAATGAAATTGTAAGGAGAGACAAAATATAATTTATAAAAAATAGGATTTATGGGATTGGAATATAATTTAAGAATCAATATATGTTTTCCTTTTTCTCTTGTTTTTCTGTTTATATTCTCTCTGATTCTGGAATTATATAACATCATATGAAACTGTTTTCCCCCCTCCTTTTAAAGGGATTGTATATTGTAAAAAAACTATATATTTAAATATTTTATAAAAAAAAATAAAGTTAAATTAAAGCTTTTGTATTCATTTTGAAGTTTGAATATTGTGACAAAAAAGGGACAGTCACACAGCTCTGTTTGTGGACAAGCATCAAACAAGTTTTTTTTTAGTCCAGGAATATTCATTGTCACAAAAAAACAACAACTGTAATACATTTTTATTATCCACTCTCTTGTATTTATCCAGCAGATTTAAGATTTCCAAGATTATTGTTGTGGGGGACCTTTCAGTGGGCAAGACTTGCTTGATAAATAGGTGAGGAAATTGTGGTTTAGATTTGTGTTGTGCTATGTATGATGAGTATATTCAGGTGTATAGATTTGTTTTTTGTTTTTTTAATTTGTTTCTTTTGTTTCTCTTTTTCTGATAAAGGTTTTGTAAAGATACCTTTGATAAGAATTATAAAGCAACAATTGGAGTAGACTTTGAGATGGAACGGTTTGAAATTCTGGGCGTTCCATTCAGTTTGCAACTGTAAGTAGAAAGAAATAATAATATGATAAAGTGATTTTGTTCCCCCTAAAATTCAAGCAGCATTACACATTTAGAAAGATTCAGAACATTTTATATAGCTGATTTATATTGATGCCTCCATCTTACAAGGGGTTATTCAGTAGAGCAAGGGGGCAGAAAATGGCACCATGTAATTACATAATTACAATAGTAAATATAAATGTACCTAAACTAATAAAATGTTAAAAGGACATTAAAATCACTTTATATAAGTATATATATATATATACAATTGAACACTAGATTGTAAAAAATCTGCATACAAAATAACTTTAAAATTAAAATTTTTAAATGAAAATGACAGGAAAAACAGGCACGATAAGTATTGAAAGGGCTTATGACAGTTGCCACTTTTATCAGTGGTTGTGTTGTATTTGTGGGCAAATGAACAAGATACTTGAGGGAAAGTAAAGGAAAGAGCAACTTTTATTTACAAAATAAAATACAAGCATGGAAGGAGGTAGTATAATCATAACATACATTATTGATCCTTTACGAAATTAACCAATAACAAATATGTCAGATTAAATAAATAACCAAGGTAAAATTAAAGGCTGAAATGGAAACTTTGTGTGCTTTTCAATTTTAAATAGAAGCATTTTTGCAATAAACTTTCTTTACCAAAATTGCTTCTGGTAAATATTATTACTGTTTTTCAGTGGCATACACACATATGCTGTGAGGGCACTTGCACCAGTATTTAAGTTCAGAGAGCTGACAGTGCTGTGTATTGTGTCAGTGAAGACTTAAAGTGAAGGTGAACTTTGATAAATGAAAGCCCGGTTTTTAAAAATACTATTAAAACAGGGGCACTTTCATTCATCAAAGTTTAGAAAGCAGCCGTTTTGTTTAAAAACTTACCTCTCTCCTCTCCACAGTTGGAGCAGCTTCTCCCGCCCGGAGATCCTCTCTTCACACGTCAGCAATGACTAATCCGGCTTCCTCCAATCACAGCATGGCCTCAGGCAATGATTTCCCTGTGGAGAAAGCCGTGTTTGGAGGAAGCCGGATTAGTCATTGCTGATGTGTGAAGAGAGGATCTCCGGGTGGGGGAAACCGCTCTGGCTGTGAAAAGAACAAAGGTAAGTTTTTAAACAAAACGGCTGCTTTCTAAACTTTGATGAATGAAAGTGCCCCTGTTTTTAATAGTATTTTTAAAAACCGGGCTTTCATTCATCAAAGTTTACCTTCACTTTAAGGGCCTGATTCTAAAACCTGCAGGGCTAGACGTGGTTTTCCACGCTGATACAGGGGCAGCTCTCATGAAATTCTATAAAAAAGGGTTTGTCCTTGCAAGTAGTGAGATGTCTCCTATAAAAAGAAATGGAGCTCCCTAGAAAGGGATTCTTTTCTGGAGAGAGCAGAGTTAGCAGGGAGCACAGTTAAAAAATGAAATCCTGCAGTTAATACTGATCAGATTACTCTGCTTTCAGTGTATTGTACTGAACAATTGCCTTAAACAATGCAATTTTTACTGCATAATTTTATTTCAGTAAGTCATTTATTTATGTTGTTTTATATGAATTATGATTTATTGTGAGTTTCTTTGTTATGTATGCACCTCGTTCACATACTTAAAAGCAGGGAACACCCCTTTGCAAAACACGCTGTTCACAAGGTAAAAACTGCCTTTATAGAATTATAACGTGTGGTTTATAGTACTTGAGAGATTACTTATAGAATCTCACAAGCCCAGAGAGCTTTACGGAATTATATTCCTAGAATGTTTGGGTACTGCTGTATCACATTTGTTTCAGTTTATTGTTGGTGTAAGCACTCTTGTTTTGTTGGGAGCATTACAGTTAATGAATTCTGTTTGTAAAATGAATCATTCTATGGCGTACTACTGCCTGTATTGTTAGTAATGTTCTGTATATTTCCTGTATTTTAGATGGGACACAGCAGGGCAGGAACGATTTAAGTGCATAGCTTCTACATATTACAGAGGTGCACAAGGTATGTAAAGGCCTTGTCGGATTAGCAATACTGACTGGGTTTGTAATAAGCAGGCATTTCTTACAGTAAATGATGAAATTAGGAGGATTTAGACATATTACTACACTCGTGCCTTGTATTTTTAATGCTGTAATTACTCTATAACATAAAAGGTAGATAGAGAATGGAATCTATTTTTGTGCTTTCACTTGCCCCATTATTATGTAGCCCAGACTTTTCATGGCAAGGGCCATATAGAGTTTTCTATTTTCACTAACAGCATTTGTGTTTACATTTTAGAAATACCATTAATAAAAAGACAAATGTATTATTTTATATATGAACAAACCTTATATTACAAATGCCTCACTTGTGTTTACACTAATGTTAAAGGGATATGAAACCAAAAATGTTCCTTTCATGATTCAGATAGAACATGCAATTTTAAACAACTTTCTAATTTACTTCTATGATCACTTTTTTCTTCGTTCTCTTGATATCTTTTGTTGAAAAGCAATGCCGTATGCTTAGATGCCGGCCCATTCCTGGAGCACTATATTGGCAGCAATGTTGCAAGAATGTTATTCATTTGCAAGAGCACTAGATGGCAGCACCATTTCCTGCCAAGTAGTGCTCCAGGTGCCTACCTAGGTATCTCTTCAAGGCAGAATATCATGGGAACAAAGCAAATTTGATAACAGAAGTAAATTGGAAACTTTTTTGAAATAGTATTCTCTGTCTGAGTAACTATAGAACATTTATGGGTTTCATATCCCTTTAACTGTCTGACCTGTCAATCATAACCATGCCTGTTACAAAAAAACGTTTTTCTGTTACAAATTGCTGTGTGTGTTTTGTCGGTTTTCTCAATGTGACAACTGCTCTTTCTTTTCTAACAGCCATAGTGATTGCCTTCGACCTGACAGACATTTCCTCTCTGGAACACACAAAGTAAGCGATGCGTTCACCAGCTCTTAGACTGGTGTCAGTGTTATCCAGAGTTTATTGTATAAAATGTTTATTGTTTATGTTAACGTTAAATCATTTTAAAGGGACCTTAAACTCTTAACTAGATTTCATGCACCTACCTCATGGATGCTGCAATTATGGAGCTAATTTATATATCTCCCTGACCATAGAAGGAGCTCATATATATATCTCCCTGACCATAGAAGGAGCTCATATATATATCTCCCTGACCATAGAAGGAGCTCATTTATATATCTCCCTGACCATAGAAGGAGCTCATTTATATATCTCCATGACCATAGAAGGAGCTCATATATATATCTCCCTGACCAGGAGGAGCTCATTTATATATCTCCCTGACCATAGAAGGAGCTCATTTATATATCTCCCTGACCATAGAAGGAGCTCATATATATATCTCCCTGACCATAGAAGGAGCTCATATATATATCTCCCTGACCATAGAAGGAGCTCATATATATATCTCCCTGACCATAGAAGGAGCTCATATATATATCTCCCTGACCATAGAAGGAGCTCATATATATATCTCCCTGACCATAGAAGGAGCTCATATATATATCTCCCTGACCATAGAAGGAGCTCATATATATATCTCCCTGACCAGGAGGAGCTCATTTATATATCTCCCTGACCATAGAAGGAGCTCATTTATATATCTCCCTGACCAGGAGTAGCTCATTTATATATCTCCCTGACCATAGAAGGAGCTCATATATATATCTCCCTGACCAGGAGGAGCTCATTTATATATCTCCCTGACCAGGAGGAGCTCATTTATATATCTCCCTGACCATAGAAGGAGCTCATTTATATATTTCCCTGACCAGGAGGAGCTCATTTATATATCTCCCTGACCATAGAAGGAGATTATTTATTTATCTCCCTGATCATAAAAGGAGCTCATTTATATATCTCCCTGACCAGAGGAGCTCATTTATATATCTCCCTGACCAGAGGAGCTCATTTATATAGCTCCCTGACCATAGAAGGAGCTCATTTATATATCACCCTGACCAGAAGGAGCTCATTTACAGTATCCCACAAAAGTGAGTACACCCCTCGCATTTTTGTAAATATTTTATTAAATCTTTTCATGTGATAACACTGAAGAAATGACACTTTGTTCCAATGTAAAGTAGTGAGTGTACAGCCTGTATAACAGTGTAAATTTGCTGTCCCCTCAAAATAACTCAACACACAGCCATTAATGTCTAAACCGTTGGCATTAAAAGTGAGTACACCCCTAAGTTGAAATGTCCAAATTGGGCCCAATTTGCCAATTTCCCTCCCCGGTGTCATGTGACTCGTAAGTGTTACAAGGTCTCAGGTGTGAATGGGGAGCAGGTGTGTTAAATTTGGTGTTATTGCTCTCTCACACTCTCTCATACTGGTCACTGGACGTTCAACATGGCACCTCATGGCAAAGAACTCTCTGAGGATCTGAAAAAAAGAATTGTTGCTCTACATAAAGATGGCATAGGCTATAAGAAGATTGCCAAGACCCTGAAACTGATTTGCAGCATGGTGGGCAAGACCATACGGCGGTTTCACAGGACAGGTTCCACTCAGAACAGGCCTCGCCATGGTTGACCAAAGGAGTTGAGTGCACTTGCTCAACGTCATATCCAGAGGTTGTCTTTGGGAAATAGACGTATGAGTGCTACCAGCATTACTGCAAAGGTTGAAAGGGTGGGGGGTCAGTCTGTCAGTGCTCAGACCATACGCCGCACACTGCATCACATTGGTCTGCATGGCTGTCGTCCCAGAAGGAAGCCTCTTCTAAAGATGATGCACAAGAAAGCCTGCAAACAGTTTGATGAAGACAAGATGGTTCAGATGGTGTCAAGCGTGTGTGGCGGCAACCAGGTGAGGAGTACAAAGACAAGTGTGTCTTGCCTACAGTCAAGCATGGTGGTGGAAGTGTCATGGTCTGGACCTGCATGAGTGCTGCCGGCACTGGAGAGCTACAGTTCATTGAGGGAACCATGAAGGCCAACATGTACTGTGACATACTGAAGCAGAGCATGATCCCCTCCCTTCCCTCCCTTCGGAGACTGGGCACAGGGCAGTATTCCAACATGATAACAACCCCAAACACACCTCCAAGACGGCCAAGCATGTCTCTAGACCTAAACCCTATTGAGCATCTGTGGGGCATCCTTAAACGAAATGTAGGGGAGTGCAAGGTCTCTAACATCCACCAGCTCTGTGATGTCATCATGGAGGAGTGCAAGAGGACTCCAGTGGCAACCTGTGAAGCTCTGGTAAACTCCATGCCTAAGAGGGTTAAGGCAGTGCTGGAAAATAATGGTGGCCACAAAAAATATTGACATTTCCACTTAGGGGTGTACTCACTTTTGTTGCCAACGGTTACACATTAATGGCTGTGTGTTGAGTTATTTTGTGGGGACAGCAAATTTACACTGTTATTTAGGCTGTACACTCACTACTTTACATTGTAGCAAAGTGTAATTTCTTCAGTGTTGTCACATGAAAAGATATAATAAAATATTTACAAAAATGTGAGGGGTGTACTCACTTTTGTGGGATACGGTATATATCACCCTTGACCAGAGAAGGAGCTAATTTATATAACTACCTGACTATATATCTCCCTGACCATAGAAGGAACTCATTTATTTATCTCCCTGACCAGAGGAGGTCATTTATATATCTCCCTGACCCGAGAAGGAGCTTATTTGTATATCTCCCTGACCAGAGAAAAAGCTCATTTATATCTCTCCCTGATCGGAGAAGGTGCTCATTTATATATCCCCCTGACCAGGAGGAGCTAATTTATCTCCCTGACAGAGAAGGAGCTCATTTATTTATCTCCCTGACAGAGAAGGAGCTCATTTATTTATCTCCCTGACCAAAGATGGAGCTCCTTTATATATCTCCCTAACCAGGAGGAGCTCATTTATTTATCTCCCTCACGTGAGGTCGCATTCCTATTGTGGGCCACTTCTAATATCAGCGCACACTTGCGTGCGTTGGTATTACGAGTGGAGTGCAAATATTATGCTTGCAAAAGCGCAAATTTGCACTCTACTCATAATCTGGCCCTAAATGTTTATGCAGACCTTGCACAATTCAGCCCTTTACTGCTGACACATACTTTGCATAAAAACAAATGAGTTTAAAGGGATTTTTTATTGTTTAAAAATATAGATAATCCATTTATTACCCATGCCCTAGCTTTGCATAACCAATACAGTTATAATAATACACTTTTTACCACTGTGATTGCCTTGTATCTAAGCCTCTGTAGACTGCCCCCTTATTTCAGTTCTTTTGATAGACTTGCATTTTAGCCACTTAGTGCTAAATCATAAGTATCTCAATGGGCGTCATCACAATGGTATTTATATAAAAATAAACTAGCACTGTCTAGCTGTGACAAACTGTCAAAATGCAGAGGCGGCCTTCAAGGGCTTAGAAATTAGCATATGAGCCTACCTAAGTTTAGCTTTCAACAAAGAATATCAAGAGAACAAAGCAAATGATGATAAAAGTAAATTGCAAAGTTGTTTAAAATTGCATGCCCTATCTGAATCATGAAAAAAAGTTTAATTTTGACTAGACGATCCCTTTAATTTACTATCAACATTTCTTCTATATTTTACAAGTTGTCAAATAAATGTGGAAGACACAAACATATTTGTCTGTGCTTAAAGGACCAGTCAATACAGTATATTTGCATAATCAACAAATGCATGATAAGAAGACAATGCAATAGCATTTAGTCTGAACTTCAAATGAGTAGTAGATTTTTTTAAAATAAATTGCAAAGTTATGTATATTTCCACTCCCCCTGTACCATGTGACAGCCATCAGCCAATCACAAATGCATATACGTATATGCTGTGAACTCTTGCACATGCTCAGTAGGAGCTGGTGACTTAAAAAGTTTAAATATAAAAAGACTGTGCACATTTTGTTAATAGAAGTAAATTTGAAAGTTGTTTAAAATGGCATGCTGTATCTGAATCATGAAGTTTAATTTTGACTTGAGTGTCCCTTTAAGGGAAAACAAAGTCATAGCTAGCCCACATTATATAGTGCTGTACTAAATCTTTATCTACTCACAGAGGAAATAATTATAGTTTTAATTGTTTATAAAAGATGTGAAAACCAGTAAAACATCAGCTCATAATTGGCAGCAGTTTGTTTAGTCTTGAATTGGTTCTAAACAGATATGAATAATTTTTTTTGACACAGGCAGTGGTTGCAGGATGCATTAAAGGAAAATGACCCCTCAAATGTTTTGCTTTTCCTAGTTGGTTCCAAGAAAGATCTCAGTGTAAGTGAAAAATTCTAGTAGTAGATTTGGCAAATGTTTTTTGGGAAACTTTCTTAACAGTAAATTGTTAATTTATGAATACATTTGGTTATTGTTTGTAGAAAACAGAGAACAAAACACATTAAAATATAGTATTACTGTATTCAAAAGTCTGTAATTTACACATAGCATACTTAGGAATCTTAAAGTGGTAACGCTAACAGTAGCATAATGCTGATCTACTTTAATTGATTACACTTTGGCTTCCCTCTGTACAATGTGTACATCTGTAAGAATCATTCTAGCTCTACAGAAACTATGTGCCTCTATAAAGAAAATTGATTGCGCTGTATTTGCAGCTTCTAAGAGCTTTGCAGTGTAGGCTTGCATTAGCGAATTTGCTTGTCTTCAGCACCTCAGATGTGGCCGGAGATAAACTCGCTTATTCGGGTGATTGACAGGCCCTGCACTTGCACAATTGGTGGAGCAAGAGCATGGGGTGGGATTGCACAAGAGAGTTGTTGTGTAATATATAATTTCACCATTCAATGTTGTTACACAAATGTAAATTGTAGTCAGACAAGTTCTCTCCTTGAGAACTTGCCTGTTTGCATCTTGATAAATTATAGATTAAGTGCATGCATCATATTTACTGTCAGTGCACTGAATATCTTATATTAAGGAACCCTTGCACTGCTCGACTGTCCACTGTCCTTTTATTAACAAAGTTTGCATTGTTGTAATGCCCCCTGCTGAGTACAAATGCAGAATAATTGTAGCAGGGTTAGACTTGTGTATTTTGCAATATTAATTTATCCTGAATTGAGAAACTCAAACTTTTAGTTAAATTACAGAAGAAGGGAGTAAAATAAATAATTAAAGTATATTCCAAAAAACTACACTTAAGTAAACATTTTATATGACAACCTCAAAGTATTTTACGTCCCTTATATACTTATGTGTGGCACTTAGACACCTACAGAAAGAGAAGCGCTCTACAAAGTAAGAACAACAGCTCAGTAGCTCGTTCTCTGGTGAGTTACCACCTAGTAGTAGCAGCAAGCATCTCCTTGCAATCACACTCATATGTCTGAAAGTCTCCCCAATAATAATGTGATATGTAATTAGGAACTAACTACATATGTTTAATGCACAGTGGCACCCTATGGCCTAGATTTGGAGTTTGGCGGTAGATGGGCTGTTAACGCTACGCGGGCTTTTTTCTGGCCGCACCATAAAATTAACTCTGGTATCGAGAGTTCAAAACAATGCTGCGTTAGGCTCCAAAAAAGGAGCGTAGAGCATTTTTACCGCAAATGCAACTCTCGATACCAGAGTTGCTTACGGACGCGGCCAGCCTCAAAAACGTGCTCGTGCACGATTCTCCCATAGGAAACAATGGGGCTGTTTGAGCTGAAAAAAAACCTAACACCTGCAAAAAAGCAGCGTTCAGCTCCTAAAGCAGCCCCATTGTTTCCTATGGGGAAACACTTCCTACGTCTGCACCTAACACTCTAACATGTACCCCGAGTCTAAACACCCCTACCCTTACACTTATTAACCCCTAATCTGCCGCCCCCGCTATCGCTGACCCCTGCATTATATTATTAACCCCTAATCTTCCGCTCCGTAAACCGCCGCTACCTACATTATACCTATGTACCCCTAATCTGCTGCCCCTAACACTGCCGACCCCTATATTATATATATTAACCCCTAACCTGCCCCCCACAACGTCGCCGCCAGCTACTTACAATAATTAACCCCTAATCTGCCGACCGCAAAGCGCCGCCACCTACGTTATCCTTATGTACCCCTAATCTGCTGCCCCTAACACCGCCGACCCCTATATTATATTTATTAACCCCTAATCTGCCCCCCTCAACGTCGCCGACACCTGCCTACACTTATTAACCCCTAATCTGCCGAGCGGACCTGAGCGCTACTATAATAAAGTTATTAACCCCTAATCCGCCTCACTAACCCTATCATAAACAGTATTAACCCCTAATCTGCCCTCCCTAACATCGCCGACACCTAACTTCAATTATTAACCCCTAATCTGACGACCGGAGCTCACCGCTACTATAATAAATGGATTAACCCCTAAAGCTAAGTCTAACCCTAACACTAACACCCCCCTAACTTAAATATAATTTACATCTAACGAAATTAATTAACTCTTATTAAATAAATTATTCCTATTTAAAGCTAAATACTTACCTGTAAAAAAAATCCTAATATAGCTACAATATAAATTATAATTACATTGTAGCTATTTTAGGATTAATATTTATTTTACAGGCAACTTGGTAATTATTTTAACTAGGTACAATAGCTATTAAATAGTTAATAACTATTTAATAGTTACCTAGTTAAAATAATAACAAAATTACCTGTAAAATAAGTCCTAACCTAAGTTATAATTAAACCTAACACTACCCTATCAATAAATTAATTAAATAAAATACCTACAATTACCTACAATAAAACCTAACACTACACTATCAATAAATAAATTAAATACAATTTCTACAAATAACTACAATTACATAAACTAACTAAAGTACAAAAAATAAAAAAGAACTAAGTTACAAAAAATAAAAAAATATTTACAAACATAAGAAAAATATTACAACAATTTTAAACTAATTACACCTACTCTAAGCCCCCTAATAAAATAACAAAGACCCCCAAAATAAAAAAATGCCCTACCCTATTCTAAATTAATAAATTTAAAAGCTCTTTTACCTTACCAGCCCTGAACAGGGCTCTTTGCGGGGCATGCCCCAAGAAAATCAGCTCTTTTGCCTGTAAAAAAAAACATACAATACCCCCCCCCCAACATTACAACCCACCACCCACATACCCCTAATCTAACCCAAACCCCCCTTAAATAAACCTAACACTAAGCCCCTGAAGATCTTCCTACCTTGTCTTCACCTCACCGGGTATCACCGATCGGTCCTGGCTCCGATATCTTCATCCAACCCAAGCGGGGGCTAGACATCCACTGAAGAAGTCCAGAAGAGGGTCCAAAGTCTTCCTCCTATCCGGCAAGAAGAGGACATCCGGACCGGCAAACATCTTCATCCAAGCGGCATCTTCGATCTTCTTCCATCTGGTGCGGAGCGGGTCCATGTTGAAGCAGCCGACGCGGATCCATCCTCTTCTTCCGGCGTCTCCCGACGAATGACGGTTCCTTTAAGGGACGTCATCCAAGATGGCGTCCCTCGAATTCCGATTGGCTGATAGGATTCTATCAGCCAATCGGAATTAAGGTAGGAATATTCTGATTGGCTGATGGAATCAGCCAATCAGAATCAAGTTCAATCCGATTGGCTGATCCAATCAGCCAATCAGATTGAGCTCGCATTCTATTGGCTGATCGGAACAGCCAATAGAATGCGAGCTCAATCTGATTGGCTGATTGGATCAGCCAATCGGATTGAACTTGATTCTGATTGGCTGATTCCATCAGCCAATCAGAATATTCCTACCTTAATTCCGATTGGCTGATATAATCCTATCAGCCAATCGGAATTCGAGGGACGCCATCTTGGATGACGTCCCTTAAAGGAACCGTCATTCGTCGGGAGACGCCGGAAGAAGAGGATGGATCCGCGTCGGCTGCTTCAACATGGACCCGCTCCGCACCAGATGGAAGAAGATCGAAGATGCCGCTTGGATGAAGATGTTTGCCGGTCCGGATGTCCTCTTCTTGCCGGATAGGAGGAAGACTTTGGACCCTCTTCTGGACTTCTTCAGTGGATGTCTAGCCCCCGCTTGGGTTGGATGAAGATATCGGAGCCAGGACCGATCGGTGATACCCGGTGAGGTGAAGACAAGGTAGGAAGATCTTCAGGGGCTTAGTGTTAGGTTTATTTAAGGGGGGTTTGGGTTAGATTAGGGGTATGTGGGTGGTGGGTTGTAATGTTGGGGGGGGGTATTGTATGTTTTTTTTTACAGGCAAAAGAGCTGATTTTCTTGGGGCATGCCCCGCAAAGGGCCCTGTTCAGGGCTGGTAAGGTAAAAGAGCTTTTAAATTTATTAATTTAGAATAGGGTAGGGCATTTTTTTATTTTGGGGGTCTTTGTTATTTTATTAGGGGGCTTAGATTAGGTGTAATTAGTTTAAAATTGTTGTAATATTTTTCTTATGTTTGTAAATATTTTTTTATTTTTTGTAACTTAGTTCTTTTTTATTTTTTGTACTTTAGTTAGTTTATGTAATTGTAGTTATTTGTAGAAATTGTATTTAATTTATTTATTGATAGTGTAGTGTTAGGTTTATTGTAGGTAATTGTAGGTATTTTATTTAATTAATTTATTGATAGGGTAGTGTTAGGTTTAATTATAACTTAGGTTAGGACTTATTTTACAGGTAATTTTGTTATTATTTTAACTAGGTAACTATTAAATAGTTCTTAACTATTTAATAGCTATTGTACCTGGTTAAAATAATTACCAAGTTGCCTGTAAAATAAATATTAATCCTAAAATAGCTACAATGTAATTATAATTTATATTGTAGCTATATTAGGATTTTTTTTACAGGTAAGTATTTAGCTTTAAATCGGAATAATTTATTTAATAAGAGCTAATTAATTTCGTTAGATGTAAATTATATTTAAGTTAGGGGGGTGTTAGTGTTAGGGTTAGACTTAGCTTTAGGGGTTAATCCATTTATTATAGTAGCGGTGAGCTCCGGTCGTCAGATTAGGGGTTAATAATTGAAGTTAGGTGTCGGTGATGTTAGGGAGGGCAGATTAGGGGTTAATACTATTTATGATAGGGTTAGTGAGGCGGATTAGGGGTTAATAACTTTATTATAGTAACGCTCAGGTCCGCTCGGCAGATTAGGGGTTAATAAGTGTAGGCAGGTGTCGGCGACGTTGTGGGGGGCAGGTTAGGGGTTAATAAATATAATATAGGGGTCGGCGGTGTTAGGGGCAGCAGATTAGGGGTACATAAGGATAACGTAGGTGGCGGCGCTTTGCGGTCGGCAGATTAGGGGTTAATTATTGTAGGTAGCTGGCGGCGACGTTGTGGGGGGCAGGTTAGGGGTTAATAAATATAATACAGGGGTCGGCGGTGTTAGGGGCAGCAGATTAGGGGTACATAAGTATAACGTAGGTGGCGGTCGGCAGATTAGGGGTTAAAAAAATTTAATCGAGTGGCGGCGATGTGGGGGGACCTCAGTTTAGGGGTACATAGGTAGTTTATGGGTGTTAGTGTACTTTAGAGTACAGTAGTTAAGAGCTTTATGAACCGGCGTTAGCCCAGAAAGCTCTTAACTCCTGCTTTTTTTCGGCGGCTGGAGTTTTGTCGTTAGAGCTCTAACGCTCACTTCAGAAACGACTCTAAATACCGGCGTTAGGAAGATCCCATTGAAAAGATAGGATACGGAATTGACGTAAGGGGATCTGCGGTATGGAAAAGTCGCGGCTGAAAAGTGAGAGTTAGACCCTTTAATCACTGACTCCAAATACCGGCGGTAGCCTAAAACCAGCGTTAGGAGCCTCTAACGCTGGTTTTCACGGCTAACGCCAAACTCTAAATCTAGGCCTATGTTTTTTACATAAAGGGACAGTCACTAATTTATGCACACACTTATGTTAAAGGTAACGCCACAAAATAAAATGAAATTGTAATCACTTTTTTAGTTAAACATTTATAAGGGAAGTAGTTACTATGAATAATGTAATGTAACACTATATACAAGAAGTGGTACAAATGCACATGATTAATTACATTATGAAACATCTTACAGGCTGGGTGTGGACCATGGGTCATAGTTTGTTCAGGCCGACAGCAACACAATTTTATACTGTCAAAAACGTTCAAGTTACGTGGAAAACACTGTACAAAAATAGATAAATGTTCATTAGTAAACATCAATTGCACATCCCTAATAATCAGATAATAGTGATTTTGTTTCTGCTTTTCACAGTCTTTATTTGATTGCTTGTATGCTAGTGAGACCCAGTGTTACCTTTGGTTGACTGAATTTGCTATGCAGCATAACTAATAATGCCTATGATGTGATTTCCTGCTTTCTTCCATGCAGTCACCATCTCAATATGCTCTCATGGAAAAAGATGCCTTAAAGGTTGCCAAGGAGATGCAGGCGGAGTATTGGTCTGTTTCCTCACTGACAGGTACAGTAAAGCCTTCTGATTAGATTTCCAGAAACACTAAGGAAATTAACTATTTAAAGGGACACTAAACTCAATTTTTTTTCTTTCATGATTCAGATAGAGCATGCAGTTTTAAGCAACTTTCTAATTTTCTACTATTATAATTTTTTCTTAGTTCTATTGCTATCTTTATTTGAAAAAGCAGGAATGTAAGGTTAGGTTACCAGGAATCAGCAAGCACTACCCAGGTGCTGAACCAAAAATGGGTCGGCTCTTAAGCTTACTACATTCCTGCTTTTTCAAATAAAGATATCAAGAGAACAAAGAAAAATTGATAATCAGAGTAAATTAGAAAGTTGCATAAAATAGCCTGCTGTATCTGAATCATGAAACAATTTGGGTTTAGTGTCCCTTTAACATGACATTTGAGCATTGATGCATTTCAAAGTAAGATATTGAACAAAAATAACTGTTAAAGCACAAGTCACTTGAGAAAAAAACAAAACAACTACCACTAACACAAATATAATATGAACTACGTTGAATAAGACCATTTAAACAAGATGTGAGGGTGTCCAGTCATTTTTTTTATCATGATAAACTCAGGGGGTGCAGGGGTCGCAATTGCGACTGGGCCCCTAAGGGTGGGGGCCCAGCTTAAAAAACGTTGACCTGCCACTGCCTGCACTGATATCATGTGAGTGACATTTCTGTTTTACCCATTGGTGTTTATGTGTGTGACTGTGTGTGTATTTATATATGTATGTATGTGTGTGTATAAAAAAATAAAAAATGATATGTACCAAATTCACTTTTTTTTTTTGGGGGGGGGGGTAGGGGGGCCCTTCTTTAGATTCTTGCACCTGGGCCCTGTGGTTTCTAGTTACGCCTCTGGTAAATCCCATAGTCTAAAAGCTATAAAACACAAACACATATCTCCCAGGAGCCACAGTTTCTAAAATGATATCTTCTTATTGTTTTTATATATTCTTTATATGGATAGATAGATAGATAGATAGATAGATAGATAGATAGACTGATAGATGATAGAGATCTGTGCGGGTTTGAATATTCTTTGCTCAAAAAACACAAAAACTGTGGTATAGTTATTACTAGATCCACACAGGCTTAAAATTGATATTTGTATACAGGCATTAAAGGTACATGTTGATGATTTGTTGGTTACATTTAAAATATTGTGTCCAGTTAAGTTACTGCATATATTAGTAATCATATTTACAAAATGGTTGTTGCTTTATATGATACTCTTCCTTGTTTCTAGTTTCCCTTCCTTAAAGGGACATTATACACTCATTTTTTCTTTGCATAAATGTTTTGTAGATGATCTATTTATATAGCCCATTAAGTTTTTAAAAAAAAAAAAAATGTTTAGTTTTGCTTATTTTTAAATAACATTGCTCAGATTTTCAGACTCCTAACCAAGCCCCAAAGTTTTATGTGAGTACTGATGTATACCTACTCCAGCTTGCTCCTGTTTGTGTAAAGGGTCTTTTCATATGCAAAAGAAGGGGGAGGGTCTTATTTCCCACTTGCAGTGGGAGTAGTAATAGTATGGAGGTTATGTCAAACTTTTTTGACAGGTGGACACGCCCCTTTCTCCTCCCCTAAACCCGCCCCTTTCCACTCCCACTTTACGCCCCTTTTTGATATCAATTTGATATAAAATTGATATAAAAAGGGGATTTTGATACGAATTTGATATAAAATTGATATTAAAAAAGTGTTTTTAATACGTATTTGATATAAAATTGATATTAAATTGTTTTTTTATTAGGATTTGGATTAAAAGGTTATAAGAGGTTATTAAGCTTATTTTGATATGGTTGATTAGGAGCTTTATAAAAGACTATAAAGTTTATTTAATTTAAAAAAGGTATAAAGTATACTTTGATATTGTATTCTATTAAAAGGGAGATATAAAAATCTTAATATATATATCCTCTATAATGTTCAATAGGTTTAATAAGGCATGTCAGGACTTGCTATGAAAAAAAAAAGATATAAAATGTAATAGGATTTAAAGGAGGAGGTATAAGAGTATAAAATTCAATTGTTTTGATATTTTCTTTTATTAGGGGATTAAAAAAAAATAAAAAATACAAAGTTTGTTAACATTTCTTATAAGATTTCTGTGAATGAAATAATTTAATTCAGTATTGTACATATTATCTTTTCTGTCTTCATGCCAGCACATTGTATGAACTGAATGCACAGACTTCTTTATATGCTCTGACACTTATGTTATTAAAATGCTGACATATCTAATACGTCATTTGTTAAATGACTAATATTTTTTCATCACATATCTTTGTCAGCAAATATCATCATATTACTTTCAGATGTCATTGAGTTCACAAGTTCTTAAAAAAAACTGACATACAGCAATTTTGTAGAGTAAAGATATTTATCTATACAAAAAACAAACTCACTTATCTTTTTAAAACACACACAGTTTGTTTTTCACCTAATATTCACAAAAACATCATCATATTACTTTTTTCTCATCACATATCTTGTCAGCAGATATCATCATATTACTTTCAGATGTCATTGAGTTCACAAGTTCTTAAAAAAAACTGACATACAGCAATTTTGTAGAGTAAAGATATTTATCTATACAAAAAACAAACTCTCACTTATCTTTTTAAAACACACACAGTTTGTTTTCCACCTAATATTCACAAAAATATCATCATATTACTTTTTTCTCATCACATATCTTGTCAGCAAATATCATCATAATACTTTTTTTTCTCATCACATATGTTTGTCAGCAAATATCATCATATTACTTTCAGATGTCATTGAGTTTACATATTATTATTTTTTTAAAACACTAACATACATCATTTTTGTAAACATTTTATCTATACAAAAACAAACTCTCACTTATTTTTTTAAAAAAACACACATAGGACTTTATCACCCTTATAACCACAAAGCAAAAATAAACATTTATACATCACAAATACAAATAAGCATAATGCAAACTTCTTAATAAAATGATTTCATCTATACATATTGCTGTGTTAAGTAAAATGGTGGGGGTGGGGTAGTTGTGGGTGTGAAACTTAAAAAGCGCTGTCCCTGATCTTTGGAGCTTTTGGTGTGAGTATATAAGTTATGATATTTACTCTAAACTGTCTTTTATAATAATTAATTCTAAACTTTTAAACTAAGTAATGTTATCTTAGCTGAATAAAAAAAAACATCTCTTATAGAAATATTTTTTTTCTATCTTTTTTTAAAAACCTCTCCTTTTACCAACCCTGCTTAGATGACAATATGTGTACCAACAACCTCTTTTATACTTTTTATTGTAAAGTGTTACATTAAGTAATTAAACTTAACTTATATTAATAAAACTATTAATATAGTTTACACAGTTTACAACAGCTTTTCACTTTTATCTCCCTTATAACCACACAGCAAAAATAAACATTTATACAGCACAAATACAAATAAGCATAATACAAACATCTAAATAAAATGATGAACTCAGCCTATTATAAAGAAAATTCTCAATTAGCTTTTTAAATTAACTTTATACCCACAAAATAAAAATAAACATTTATACATCACAAATACAAATAAGCATAATGCAAACATCTTAATAAAAGGATTAACTCACCATATTATTTTATTTTAAACTCACATATCTGTACTCAGCTGATGAAGAAATTAAAAACAAATACAAACGCACAAAAACAATATTTTATAAACTGCATTTACTACCTCTGCCCCACATTTCTGTAACAACAAGATCATTTCATCTATACATATTGCTGTGTTAAGTAAAACGGTGGGGGTGGGGTGGTTGTGGGTGTGAAACTTAAAAAGCGCTGTCCCTGATCTTTGGATCTTTTGGTGTGAGAATATAAGTTATGATATTTACTCTAAACTGTCTTTTATAATAATTAATTCTAAACTTTTAAACTAAGTAATGTTATCTTAGCTGAATAAAAAATAAATACATCTCTTATAGAAAAAAATTTCTACCTTTTTTTTTTAAAAACCTCTCCTTTTACCAACCCTGCTTAGATGACAATATGTGCACCAACAACCTCTTTTATACTTTTTATTGTAAAGTGTTACACTAAGTAATTAAGCTTAACTTATATTAATGAAACTAATGTTAACATCAGTTTACACAGTTTACAACAGCAATGCCTTTTCATTATGACCACTTAATATAGCTAGTGATTTTTAACCTCTCATACTAATAACATATCACTTAATGCACTGGTTGGCTATATCAGATGAGTCTATTTTAATCTTGTTTACTAAGGACAAACTGCATATTTATATCTAATGCTACCATCAGTTTACACAGTTTACAACAGCAATGTCTTTTCATTGTGACCACTTAATATAGCTAGTGATTTTTAACCTCTCGTACTAATAATATATCACTTAATGCACTTGTTGGCTATATCAGATGAGTCTATTTTAATCTTGTTTACTAAGGACAAACTGCATATTTATATTAGGTATGGTGTATATGAGCATATTTATATTTTTCCACAGGGATCCCAGTTTTATAGCAATTCAATGCAATCTCTAGGATCTGAAGATGCTGGTGTAACTGTTATTTGCTATAACAATGAGTGAATTTACTGTGCAAGGGTAGTGTAGGGCAAGATCCACTTATTTCTTTTCTCTCTCTCTCTTTTTTTGTGGGTATATATTTTGCTTTTAACCTCCATGCACTTTCCCTGGATATTGTTTTGGGACCATGTGCCTTAGTAACTGTCTAACTCACACACATTCATTTGTGAAGGGGAGTGCTTTCCTAGTTGCATAATATTTCCTAACATCAGCTCGGATTGCAAGAAGCCACATTTAAAGTAGTGAAGCTTGTGGTGTAGTGAAGACTCACCTATCAGCCCTTAAGCTCTCTAATTAAGAAGGAGAGGATTATCAATTTATTTCCAGAAAACACATTTTGGCTATCTTCTCTCTCAAAACACGTCCACTCCCTATTTCCCATTCATCAACCACATAAATAGTAGATGTAAACAGTATGGGCTGTTTTATGAAGCTGGGGATGCAGCTTTGGACCTTTGTGACCCTGCAACATCTAGTTAAGAAGCAAAAGTCTTAAGAAGCTGCACATGAACAAAGTTACCAGGCAGCGAAAGCTGACCACCCCATGCTAGCAACCAGTAAACTCTCTTAATTACAACTAGACTTAACCCCAGCTCTACAGAATTCTGCAATACTATACAAACTATAATAATAATCCTGCTCAGGAGCCACCATTCATGGTTAAAACAATAGATTAGGACTCTGTATGTTAAAAGTGTAGGACATTTTACCTAACGTATAAGGGAAAATATAAACAACTTACTTAGTTAAAATCTGCATAGGCGTTTCCCCCAAATTATTTGAGTTATCTAGGATTTGTTATGTTTGTTAAGTTTTCAAAAAGACAGACTTGTTTAAACTTCAGAGTTGCAAACACATTTATTAACAAATTATAAGATTGAGTGCAAATCATACGATTCACATAAGTAGATGTACGTATAGTATTGGTAATGAATATATATATACATATAGCTATACACAGAGCAACATACGTTAGATTTCCTTCCAATTTTATTTACATACAGTTACACACAAATTTACAACTGCTACAAATAAAACTAGGGATTTTAAGTATATTAAGTATGTCACTGAAATAAATGTATGGACATAAATATGTATATAATATATTAAAAATACATAGAGACTTGTATCAACATAAGTACTTACAAATACAGTTAAAACTGTCATAAACTTGCACAATTGGGTCATACATTAACTTAAGTACCATCCCATTTAAATACTTATATATAAATTATATCTGAACAATACACTTACATACATCATTTTAAATTTACATATCAATCGCAAATATAAAAGCACACGAAAACACAGTTCACTCTTTACCTTGTGTACAAATGCATTTAAACACAAACTACCAACAAACACCCATACCACAACATTAATGTACAGTTGACTTATAGATTTAAATAAGACTCTATCTATATATATCTATTTACCTATCTGTTTAAAATAATATGTTTATTCTAACATTATGTGAAATCAACAGTAGGTATAAAAAGATATATATAAACACACAGACTTGACGTACACAGAAAATGATGTCACATTTTAATATGGGGAGGTGCCCATGCCTCTCCCCATATTAGTAGCCAAAAGGATATGTGGTAAAGTTATATGATAACACCATTACTCAATAAATGTATGTTTGTGATTTAAGATAATAAAAATAATTAAATATGCATAATAATGAAATAAGATGACATGAGTTAACAGTAAATCGTCTATTAAAGTATATGGGATATATAATATTTAACTTTAGATTAGCAAATGTATAATAATAATAAATAGCTAAATGTATTTAGCCGTACTTTTATAGAGGTCTCATTTATCATTTGGCATGCTATATGCAGGCACACACAACATGCATGTTATAATGCATACATTTACTCTATATAATTTTATATATTTTAAACAAGATTCATATTTTGTTTATTTTGTAATAAATCAAATGGGCGCAGAAGATTTTTAATTTTAATTTTTTAGATATTTGTATGCTTGATATATTTCTGTAGCATTTTAGTATGTGCCCCACTATATATAGTAACATCACTCTTTATAAGGCTGCTATGTTCAACTGAGTCTATAAAATAGGATAATGTTAGATTCATAATATCAGTTCTAGTTCATATGTGTCTCTGTTACTGAAATAATTCTAGTAACAAAGTTAACATACCTAAATATATTTCTTACAGAAGATTCCATTTCAAGCTTCAGATAACACAAAGAACATATTTATTACATATTTACTTCTAAACATAATACATTATTTATATTTCTGTTCTAGAAAATAACATTGGTAATTAAGACCAACTGCATTGAATATCTTTACTGGTAACAACCTAAGTTTAATACCTGGCTTATTCATTTTAGTTTGAAATGACTACTTTTTAGCAGTTTTCTTACATTTGTTTGTATTTATTCTAAGCACATGTTTATTGTTTGTCTTTGTACTGGATGCATAATAGTGTGTCATTGCTTTATGTATTGAATCTGTTTTCTTGCATAGAGAGTGTTAAATACAGTAAGGTATATAGGTTATGATCAGCCTCAATTCTTCTTGCATTGAGAGTGTTAAATACAGTAAGGTGTTTATCAGCCTTTATTATTTCTTGCAGTGAAGGGGCTAAAAAATAAATAAAAAATCATCTTTTTATGTCACAACAGTACAAAGACTTGTATTTTAAAATGTAAAGAGTGCTCCACTAACATAAACCCCACCCAAACTCTAATCTAAGAAAAAAATGTTGCTGGGCTGTCCATTAGTGTGTTGTGGACACTTGATAGCCAACACCCTGTATTAGCCACAAGAAAAAACAACAACTAGATGTACATGAAGTAGCAGTCTAAATCAATACTTTGCCAATATATGTAGCTTTCATTTCATCAATCTTCATCATCAAGGTAATGCTACACGTCACTTTTATGTTGTTTAAGAAAGTTTGTTAAGAATTATTAGATAATTAAAAGTAGATCTCTATGTTTTTAAAATATTTTCTTAATGGAAAAAAAATTTAATATAAAAACTATGGAACTTGGTACAGATAAATACAACCAAAAAAACCAAAAAAATGTTTTAGTTATTCAAGTAATGATATCAATTTAAAAAGGATACAACTTGATTTTCGTATACATTGCGACTGCCAAATATATTAACATGTTTTGCTGTTCATACTACTCTTTTAATCTTGCAATCTCCCTTTATAATATTTACATAGATTAACTTAAATTCAAAATATTAATACTTTATTATATAAAAGTATACATGGAAACATTTAAAACTCAAGAGATGGCATGCTAACTTGGGACAAGGTAAAGAACTTTCCAGAATATGTTTGGCTCTTCTATAGTGGTGAGTAAATAGCTGATCCCAAAACCCAGAGATTTGACAAGAGTTTGAAGAAATTTTAAGTTTCGCTGGCAATGGCAAGTGGTATTTATTTATCCCATTCATTTTAAAATAAAATAAATGGTAACACTTCATGAAATAATCTAAATAAAATGTTGATGGTATTGTAGGTGCGCAATCAGAAAAATATACCTTCCAAGACCTTCCAAGAAAAGGGATAGCACAATCTGCCCTAATAGCTTTTGCTAATTACTAGATGGTCCTTTGTAAATTATGGAGTTAAAATATCAAATGCTCCTGTTGAAATTATTTGCATTTCTCACATTTTGAAGGCTCTAGAATTACTCATTCTTTAATATTAGATATATTAAAACTTGCACAACCCTGAAGAAATAATGTAATATATAGTTGAAAATAAGAATCTAGTTTTTTTTCTGTTAAGACATTAAAGTTAATCCATCTTTAATATTGTCTTAAATGAATAAATTAACATTTAATTTGAAATATTTTTCCTTTTACCATAAAATAGGTATATCCAGTTGCCTTAAGTGTGATACGTGGAAACTTATAATTTTCTATACTTCTATTTTAAGAAAAGAAAAAGCTATACAATTGATACAACAACTCATAACACTTACACCAAGTCCAATTTTGATTGTGTTTATAGAAGAGTAATTTACTTAAATAATTGTGTAAATATTAATAATTAAAAAATTGATTGTTTTGTAATGATTATATGAGCCAGATGTATTTGACAAGTATCTGGATTCCTGATAAATAGTACTTTATATTTATAGCTAGTTTTCTACTAAAGTAAGGAGTTGTCACACACTTTAGAAGTGGATGATGTATTAAGGAACACTAGTGTGTTAAAGTTTCCCCAACACTAGACTAATTATACATGTCTGTTCATTTAAGAAGTGAAAGACAAACTTAATCACCATTTTGTTTATGTATAGAATTATACATCTATAGTAAAATCTGTCCCTCAGTCTTACGATATGTTTTATTTTCTCTATATTTTAATCCTACTTGATTATGAAACTGTTAAGGGGTCCACAAAATTAAGAAGTCACATTTTATCATTTTTTTCTCTTCTTAATATATGCTGCTTGGTTTCATCTTTCAAACATTAAATTATTATTTTTTCTGTAAACCTACCAATTTGCAAACAAAAAATTAAAAGTTTTAACTGTGAATTTTTTTTAAAAAATGATTAACTCAATCAAATCACTCAAAACATTCAATATTTTAATTATTAATATTTACACAATTATTTAAGTAAATTACTCTTCTATAAACACAATCAAAATTGGACTTGGTGTAAGTGTTATGAGTTGTTGTATCAATTGTATAGCTTTTTCTTTTCTTAAAATAGAAGTATAGAAAATTATAAGTTTCCACGTATCACACTTAAGGCAACTGGATATACCTATTTTATGGTAAAAGGAAAAATATTTCAAATTAAATGTTAATTTATTCATTTAAGACAATATTAAAGATGGATTAACTTTAATGTCTTAACAGAAAAAAAACTAGATTCTTATTTTCAACTATATATTACATTATTTCTTCAGGGTTGTGCAAGTTTTAATATATCTAATATTAAAGAATGAGTAATTCTAGAGCCTTCAAAATGTGAGAAATGCAAATAATTTCAACAGGAGCATTTGATATTTTAACTCCATAATTTACAAAGGACCATCTAGTAATTAGAAAAGGCTATTAGGGCAGATTGTGCTATCCCTTTTCTTGGAAGGTCTTGGAAGGTATATTTTTCTGCTTGCGCACCTACAATACCATCAACATTTTATTTAGATTATTTCATGAAGTGTTACTATTTATTTTATTTTAAAATGAATGGGCTAAATAAATACCACTTGCCATTGCCAGAGAAACTTAAAATTTCTTCAATCTCTTGTCAAATCTCTGGGTTTTGGGATCAGCTATTTACTCACCACTATAGAAGAGCCAGACATATTCTGGAGAGTTATTTACTTTGTCCCAAGTTAGCATGCCATCTCTTGAGTTTTAAATGTTTCCATGTATACTTTTATATAATAAAGTATTAATATTTTGAATTTAAGTTAATCTATGTAAATATTATAAAGGGAGATTGCAAGATTAAAAGAGTAGTATGAACAGCAAAACATGTTAATATATTTGGCAGTCGCAATGTATCCGAAAATCAAGTTGTATCCTTTTTAAATTGATATCATTACTTGAATAACTAAAACATTTTTTTGGTTTTTTTGGTTGTATTTATCTGTACCAAGTTCCATAGTTTTTATATTAAATTTTTTTTCCATTAAGAAAATATTTTAAAAACATAGAGATCTACTTTTAATTATCTAATAATTCTTAACAAACTTTCTTAAACAACATAAAAGTGACGTGTAGCATTACCTTGCTGATGAAGACTGATGAAATGAAAGCTACATATATTGACAAAGTATTGATTTAGGCTGCTACTTCATGTACATCTAGTTGTTGTTTTTTTCTTGTGGCTAATACAGGGTGTTGGCTATCAAGTGTCCACAACACACTAATGGACAGCCCAGCAACATTTTTTTCTTAGATTAGAGTTTGGGTGGGGTTTATGTTAGTGGAGCACTCTTTACATTTTAAAATACAAGTCTTTGTACTGTTGTGACATAAAAAGATTATTAATTTTTTTTTCAGCCCCTTCACTGCAAGAAATAATAAAGGCTGATAAACACCTTACTGTAATTAATACTCTTAATGCAAGAAGAATTGAGGCTAATCATAACCTACAGTATATACCTTTCTGTATTTAACACTCTCTATGCAGGAAAACAGATTCAATACATAAAGCAATGACACACTATTATGCATCTAGTACAAAGACAAACAATAAACATGTGCTTAGAATAAATACAAACCAATGCAAGAAAACTGCTAAAAAGTAGTCATTTCAAACTAAAATGAATAAGCCAGGTATTAAACTTAGGTTGTTACCAGTAAAGATATTCAATGCAGTTGGTCTTAATTACCAATGTTATTTTCTAGAACAGAAATATAAATAATGTATTATGTTTAGAAGTAAATATGTAATAAATATGTTCTTTGTGTTATCTGAAGCTTGAAATGGAATCTTCTGTAAGAAATATATTTAGGTATGTTAACTTTGTTACTAGAATTATTTCAGTAACAGAGACACATATGAACTAGAACTGATATTATGAATCTAACATTATCCTATTTTATAGACTCAGTTGAACATAGCAGCCTTATAAAGAGTGATGTTACTATATATAGTGGGGCACATACTAAAATGCTACAGAAATATATCAAGCATACAAATATCTAAAAAATTAAAATTAAAAATCTTCTGCGCCCATTTGATTTATTACAAAATAAACAAAATATGAATCTTGTTTAAAATATATAAAATTATATAGAGTAAATGTATGCATTATAACATGCATGTTGTGTGTGCCTGCATATAGCATGCCAAATGATAAATGAGACCTCTATAAAAGTACGGCTAAATACATTTAGCTATTTATTATTATTATACATTTGCTAATCTAAAGTTAAATATTATATATCCCATATACTTTAATAGACGATTTACTGTTAACTCATGTCATCTTATTTCATTATTATGCATATTTAATTATTTTTATTATCTTAAATCACAAACATACATTTATTGAGTAATGGTGTTATCATATAACTTTACCACATATCCTTTTGGCTACTAATATGGGGAGAGGCATGGGCACCTCCCCATATTAAAATGTGACATCATTTTCTGTGTACGTCAAGTCTGTGTGTTTATATATATCTTTTTATACCTACTGTTGATTTCACATAATGTTAGAATAAACATATTATTTTAAACAGATAGGTAAATAGATATATATAGATAGAGTCTTATTTAAATCTATAAGTCAACTGTACATTAATGTTGTGGTATGGGTGTTTGTTGGTAGTTTGTGTTTAAATGCATTTGTACACAAGGTAAAGAGTGAACTGTGTTTTCGTGTGCTTTTATATTTGCGATTGATATGTAAATTTAAAATGATGTATGTAAGTGTATTGTTCAGATATAATTTATATATAAGTATTTAAATGGGATGGTACTTAAGTTAATGTATGACCCAATTGTGCAAGTTTATGACAGTTTTAACTGTATTTGTAAGTACTTATGTTGATACAAGTCTCTATGTATTTTTAATATATTATATACATATTTATGTCCATACATTTATTTCAGTGACATACTTAATATACTTAAAATCCCTAGTTTTATTTGTAGCAGTTGTAAATTTGTGTGTAACTGTATGTAAATAAAATTGGAAGGAAATCTAACGTATGTTGCTCTGTGTATAGCTATATGTATATATATATTCATTACCAATACTATACGTACATCTACTTATGTGAATCGTATGATTTGCACTCAATCTTATAATTTGTTAATAAATGTGTTTGCAACTCTGAAGTTTAAACAAGTCTGTCTTTTTGAAAACTTAACAAACATAACAAATCCTAGATAACTCAAATAATTTGGGGGAAACGCCTATGCAGATTTTAACTAAGTAAGTTGTTTATATTTTCCCTTATACGTTAGGTAAAATGTCCTACACTTTTAACATACAGAGTCCTAATCTATTGTTTTAACCATGAATGGTGGCTCCTGAGCAGGATTATTATTATAGTTTGTATAGTATTGCAGAATTCTGTAGAGCTGGGGTTAAGTCTAGTTGTAATTAAGAGAGTTTACTGGTTGCTAGCATGGGGTGGTCAGCTTTCGCTGCCTGGTAACTTTGTTCATGTGCAGCTTCTTAAGACTTTTGCTTCTTAACTAGATGTTGCAGGGTCACAAAGGTCCAAAGCTGCATCCCCAGCTTCATAAAACAGCCCATACTGTTTACATCTACTATTTATGTGGTTGATGAATGGGAAATAGGGAGTGGACGTGTTTTGAGAGAGAAGATAGCCAAAATGTGTTTTCTGGAAATAAATTGATAATCCTCTCCTTCTTAATTAGAGAGCTTAAGGGCTGATAGGTGAGTCTTCACTACACCACAAGCTTCACTACTTTAAATGTGGCTTCTTGCAATCCGAGCTGATGTTAGGAAATATTATGCAACTAGGAAAGCACTCCCCTTCACAAATGAATGTGTGTGAGTTAGACAGTTACTAAGGCACATGGTCCCAAAACAATATCCAGGGAAAGTGCATGGAGGTTAAAAGCAAAATATATACCCACAAAAAAAGAGAGAGAGAGAAAAGAAATAAGTGGATCTTGCCCTACACTACCCTTGCACAGTAAATTCACTCATTGTTATAGCAAATAACAGTTACACCAGCATCTTCAGATCCTAGAGATTGCATTGAATTGCTATAAAACTGGGATCCCTGTGGAAAAATATAAATATGCTCATATACACCATACCTAATATAAATATGCAGTTTGTCCTTAGTAAACAAGATTAAAATAGACTCATCTGATATAGCCAACAAGTGCATTAAGTGATATATTATTAGTACGAGAGGTTAAAAATCACTAGCTATATTAAGTGGTCACAATGAAAAGACATTGCTGTTGTAAACTGTGTAAACTGATGGTAGCATTAGATATAAATATGCAGTTTGTCCTTAGTAAACAAGATTAAAATAGACTCATCTGATATAGCCAACCAGTGCATTAAGTGATATGTTATTAGTATGAGAGGTTAAAAATCACTAGCTATATTAAGTGGTCATAATGAAAAGGCATTGCTGTTGTAAACTGTGTAAACTGATGTTAACATTAGTTTCATTAATATAAGTTAAGCTTAATTACTTAGTGTAACACTTTACAATAAAAAGTATAAAAGAGGTTGTTGGTGCACATATTGTCATCTAAGCAGGGTTGGTAAAAGGAGAGGTTTTTAAAAAAAAAAGGTAGAAATTTTTTTCTATAAGAGATGTATTTATTTTTTATTCAGCTAAGATAACATTACTTAGTTTAAAAGTTTAGAATTAATTATTATAAAAGACAGTTTAGAGTAAATATCATAACTTATATTCTCACACCAAAAGATCCAAAGATCAGGGACAGCGCTTTTTAAGTTTCACACCCACAACCACCCCACCCCCACCGTTTTACTTAACACAGCAATATGTATAGATGAAATGATCTTGTTGTTACAGAAATGTGGGGCAGAGGTAGTAAATGCAGTTTATAAAATATTGTTTTTGTGCGTTTGTATTTGTTTTTAATTTCTTCATCAGCTGAGTACAGATATGTGAGTTTAAAATAAAATAATATGGTGAGTTAATCCTTTTATTAAGATGTTTGCATTATGCTTATTTGTATTTGTGATGTATAAATGTTTATTTTTATTTTGTGGGTATAAAGTTAATTTAAAAAGCTAATTGAGAATTTTCTTTATAATAGGCTGAGTTCATCATTTTATTTAGATGTTTGTATTATGCTTATTTGTATTTGTGCTGTATAAATGTTTATTTTTGCTGTGTGGTTATAAGGGAGATAAAAGTGAAAAGCTGTTGTAAACTGTGTAAACTATATTAATAGTTTTATTAATATAAGTTAAGTTTAATTACTTAATGTAACACTTTACAATAAAAAGTATAAAAGAGGTTGTTGGTACACATATTGTCATCTAAGCAGGGTTGGTAAAAGGAGAGGTTTTTAAAAAAAGATAGAAAAAAAATATTTCTATAAGAGATGTTTTTTTTTATTCAGCTAAGATAACATTACTTAGTTTAAAAGTTTAGAATTAATTATTATAAAAGACAGTTTAGAGTAAATATCATAACTTATATACTCACACCAAAAGCTCCAAAGATCAGGGACAGCGCTTTTTAAGTTTCACACCCACAACTACCCCACCCCCACCATTTTACTTAACACAGCAATATGTATAGATGAAATCATTTTATTAAGAAGTTTGCATTATGCTTATTTGTATTTGTGATGTATAAATGTTTATTTCTCCAACATAGGTGTGTCCGGTCCACGGCGTCATCCTTACTTGTGGGATATTCTCTTCCCCAACAGGAAATGGCAAAGAGCCCAGCAAAGCTGGTCACATGATCCCTCCTAGGCTCCGCCTACCCCAGTCATTCTCTTTGCCGTTGTACAGGCAACATCTCCACGGAGATGGCTTAGAGTTTTTTAGTGTTTAACTGTAGTTTTTCATTATTCAATCAAGAGTTTGTTATTTTCAAATAGTGCTGGTACGTACTATTTACTCAGAAACAGAAAAGAGATGAAGAATTCTGTTTGTATGAGGAAAATGATTTTAGCAACCGTAACTAAAATCCATGGCTGTTCCACACAGGACTGTTGAGAGCAATTAACTTCAGTTGGGGGAACAGAGTGCAGTCTCTTACTGCTTGAGGTATGACACATTCTAACAAGACGATGTAATGCTGGAAGCTGTCATTTTCCCTATGGGATCCGGTAAGCCATGTTTATTACGATTGTAAATAAGGGCTTCACAAGGGCTTATTTAAACTGTAGACCTTTTCTGGGCTAAATCGATTGATTATTAACACATATTTAGCCTTGAGGAATCATTTTATCTGGGTATTTTGATATAATAATATCGGCAGGCACTGTTTTAGACACCTTATTCTTTAGGGGCTTTCCCAAAGCATAGGCAGAGTCTCATTTTCGCGCCGGTGTTGCGCACTTGTTTTTGAGAGGCATGGCATGCAGTCGCATGTGAGAGGAGCTCTGATACTTATAAAGGACTTCTGAAGGCGTCATTTGGTATCGTATTCCCCTTTGGGTTTGGTTGGGTCTCAGCAAAGCAGATACCAGGGACTGTAAAGGGGTTAAAGCTTAAAACGGCTCCGGTTCCGTTATTTTAAGGGTTAAAGCTTCCAAAATTGGTGTGCAATATTTTCAAAGCTTTAAGACGCTGTGGTGAAAATTTGGTGAATTTTGAACAATTCCTTCATGTTTTTTCGCAATTGCAGTAATAAAGTGTGTTCAGTTTAAAATTTAAAGTGACAGTAACGGTTTTATTTTAAAACGTTTTTTGTACTTTCTGATCAAGTTTATGCCTGTTTAACATGTCTGAGCTACCAGATAGACTGTGTTCTGAATGTGGGGAAGCCAGAATTCCTATTCATTTAAATAAATGTGATTTATGTGATAATGACAATGATGCCCAAGATGATTCCTCAAGTGAGGGGAGTAAGCATGGTACTGCATCATTCCCTCCTTCGTCTACACGAGTCTTGCCCACTCAGGAGGCCCCTAGTACATCTAGCGCGCCAATACTCCTTACTATGCAACAATTAACGGCTGTAATGGATAATTCTGTCAAAAACATTTTAGCCAAAATGAACCCTTGTCAGCGTAAGCGTGGCTGCTCTGTTTTAGTTACTGAAGAGCATGACGACGCTGATATTAATATCTCTGAAGGGCCCCTAACCCAATCTGAGGGGGCCAGGGAGGTTTTGTCTGAGGGAGAAATTACTGATTTAGGGAACATTTCTCAGCAGGCTGAATCTGATGTGATTACATTTAAATTTAAATTGGAACATCTCCGCATTTTGCTTAAGGAGGTATTATCCACTCTGGATGATTGTGAAAATTTAGTCATCCCAGAGAAACTATGTAAAATGGACAAGTTCTTAGAGGTGCCGGGGCTCCCAGAAGCTTTTCCTATACCCAAGCGGGTGGCGGACATTGTTAATAAAGAATGGGAAAGGCCCGGTATTCCTTTCGTCCCTCCCCCCATATTTAAAAAATTGTTTCCTATGGTCGACCCTAGAAAGGACTTATGGCAGTCAGTCCCCAAGGTCGAGGGAGCGGTTTCTACTTTAAACAAACGCACCACTATTCCCATAGAGGATAGTTGTGCTTTCAAAGATCCTATGGATAAAAAATTAGAAGGTTTGCTTAAAAAGATGTTTGTTCAGCAGGGTTACCTTCTACAACCCATTTCATGCATTGTCCCTGTCACTACTGCCGCATATTTCTGGTTTGATGAACTGCTTAAGGTGCTCGATAGTGACTCTCCTCCTTATGAGGAGATTATGGACAGAATCAATGCTCTCAAATTGGCTAATTCTTTCACTCTAGACGCCTCTTTGCAATTGGCTAAGTTAGCGGCTAAGAACTCTGGGTTTGCTATTGTGGCGCGCAGAGCGCTTTGGTTGAAATCTTGGTCGGCTGATGCGTCTTCCAAGAACAAGCTACTAAACATTCCTTTCAAGGGGAAAACGTTGTTTGGTCCTGACTTGAAAGAGATTATCTCTGATATCACTGGGGGTAAGGGCCACGCCCTTCCTCAGGATCGGCCTTTCAAGGCAAAAAATAGACCTAATTTTCGTCCCTTTCGTAAAAACGGACCAGCCCAAGGTGCTACGTCCTCTAAGCAAGAGGGTAATTCTTCTCAGGCCAAGCCAGCTTGGAGACCAATGCAAGGCTGGAACAAGGGAAAGCAGGCCAAGAAACCTGCCACTGCTACCAAGACAGCATGAAATATTGGCCCCCGATCCGGGACCGGATCTGGTGGGGGGCAGACTCTCTCTCTTCGCTCAGGCTTGGGCAAGAGATGTTCTGGATCCTTGGGCGCTAGAAATAGTCTCCCAGGGTTATCTTCTGGAATTCAAGGGACTTCCCCCAAGGGGGAGGTTCCACAGGTCGCAGTTGTCTTCAGACCACATAAAAAGACAGGCGTTCTTACATTGTGTAGAAGACCTGTTAAAAATGGGAGTGATTCATCCTGTTCCATTAAGAGAACAAGGGATGGGGTTCTACTCCAATCTGTTCATAGTTCCCAAAAAAGAGGGAACGTTCAGACCAATCCTAGATCTCAAGATCTTAAACAAATTTCTCAAGGTCCCATCGTTCAAGATGGAAACCATTCGAACTATCCTTCCTTCCATCCAGGAAGGTCAATTCATGACCACGGTGGATTTAAAGGATGCGTATCTACATATTCCTATCCACAAGGAACATCATCGGTTCCTAAGGTTTGCATTCCTGGACAAACATTACCAGTTCGTGGCGCTTCCTTTCGGATTAGCCACTGCTCCAAGGATTTTCACAAAGGTACTAGGGTCCCTTCTAGCGGTGCTAAGACCAAGGGGCATTGCAGTAGTACCTTACCTGGACGACATTCTGATTCAAGCGTCGTCCCTTCCTCAAGCAAAGGCTCACACGGACATTGTCCTGGCCTTTCTCAGATCTCACGGCTGGAAAGTGAACGTGGAAAAGAGTTCTCTATCCCCGTCAACAAGGGTTCCCTTCTTGGGAACAATTATAGACTCCTTAGAAATGAGGATCTTTCTAACAGAGGCCAGAAAAACAAAGCTTCTGGACTCTTGTCGGATACTTCATTCCGTTCCTCTTCCTTCCATAGCTCAGTGCATGGAAGTGATCGGGTTGATGGTGGCGGCGATGGACATAGTTCCTTTTGCGCGCATTCATCTAAGACCATTACAACTGTGCATGCTCAGTCAGTGGAATGGGGACTATACAGACTTGTCTCCGAAGATACAAGTAAATCAGAAGACCAGAGACTCACTCCGTTGGTGGCTGTCCCTGGACAATCTGTCTCAAGGGATGATGTTCCACAGACCAGAGTGGGTCATTGTCACGACCGACGCCAGTCTGATAGGCTGGGGCGCGGTCTGGGGATCCCTGAAAGCTCAGGGTCTTTGGTCTCGGGAAGAATCTCTTCTACCGATAAATATTCTGGAACTGAGAGCGATATTCAATGCGCTCCAGGCCTGGCCCCAGCTTGCGAGGACCAGGTTCATTCGGTTTCAATCAGACAACATGACGACTGTTGCGTACATCAACCATCAGGGGGGAACAAGGAGTTCCCTAGCGATGGAAGAAGTAACCAAAATTATTCTTTGGGCGGAGTCTCACTCCTGCCACCTGTCTGCTATCCACATCCCAGGAGTGGAAAATTGGGAAGCGGATTTTCTGAGTCGTCAGACATTGCATCCGGGGGAGTGGGAACTCCATCCGGAAATCTTTGCCCAAGTCACTCACCTGTGGGGCATTCCAGACATGGATCTGATGGCCTCTCGTCAGAACTTCAAAGTTCCTTGCTACGGGGCCAGATCCAGGGATCCGAAGGCGGCTCTAGTGGATGCACTAGTAGCACCTTGGACCTTCAAACTAGCTTATGTGTTCCCGCCATTTCCTCTCATCCCCAGGCTGATAGCCAGGATCAAGCAGGAGAGGGCGTCGGTGATTTTGATAGCTCCTGCGTGGCCACGCAGGACTTGGTATGCAGATCTGGTGAATATGTCATCGGCTCCACCTTGGAAGCTACCTTTGAGACGAGACCTTCTTGTTCAGGGTCCGTTCGAACATCCGAATCTGGTTTCACTCCAGCTGACTGCGTGGAGATTGAACGCTTGATTTTATCGAAGCGAGGGTTCTCAGATTCTGTGATCGATACTCTTGTTCAGGCCAGAAAGCCTGTGACTAGAAAGATTTACCACAAAATTTGGAAAAAATATATCTGTTGGTGTGAATCTAAAGGATTCCCTTGGGACAAGGTTAAGATTCCTAGGATTCTATCCTTCCTTCAAGAAGGATTGGAAAAAGGATTATCGGCAAGTTCCCTGAAGGGACAGATTTCTGCCTTGTCGGTATTACTTCACAAAAAGCTGGCAGCTGTGCCAGATGTTCAAGCCTTTGTTCAGGCTCTGGTTAGAATCAAGCCTGTTTACAAACCTTTGACTCCTCCTTGGAGTCTCAATTTAGTTCTTTCAGTTCTTCAGGGGGTTCCGTTTGAACCCTTACATTCCGTTGATATTAAGTTATTATCTTGGAAAGTTTTGTTTTTAGTTGCGATTTCTTCTGCTAGAAGAGTCTCAGAATTATCTGCTCTGCAGTGTTCTCCTCCTTATCTGGTGTTCCATGCAGATAAGGTGGTTTTACGTACTAAACCTGGTTTTCTTCCAAAAGTTGTTTCTAACAAAAACATTAACCAGGAGATTATCGTACCTTCTCTGTGTCCAAAACCAGTTTCAAAGAAGGAACGTTTGTTGCACAATTTGGATGTTGTTCGCGCTCTAAAATTCTATTTAGATGCTACAAAGGATTTTAGACAAACATCTTCCTTGTTTGTTGTTTATTCAGGTAAAAGGAGAGGTCAAAAAGCAACTTCTACCTCTCTCTCTTTTTGGATTAAAAGCATCATCAGATTGGCTTACGAGACTGCCGGACGGCAGCCTCCCGAAAGAATCACAGCTCATTCCACTAGGGCTGTGGCTTCCACATGGGCCTTCAAGAACGAGGCTTCTGTTGATCAGATATGTAGGGCAGCGACTTGGTCTTCACTGCACACTTTTACCAAATTTTACAAGTTTGATACTTTTGCTTCTTCTGAGGCTATTTTTGGGAGAAAGGTTTTGCAAGCCGTGGTGCCTTCCATTTAGGTGACCTGATTTGCTCCCTCCCTTCATCCGTGTCCTAAAGCTTTGGTATTGGTTCCCACAAGTAAGGATGACGCCGTGGACCGGACACACCTATGTTGGAGAAAACAGAATTTATGTTTACCTGATAAATTTCTTTCTCCAACGGTGTGTCCGGTCCACGGCCCGCCCTGGTTTTTTTTTTTTTAATCAGGTCTGATATTTTATTTTCTTTAACTACAGTCACCACGGTACCATATGGTTTCTCCTATGCAAATATTCCTCCTTAACGTCGGTCGAATGACTGGGGTAGGCGGAGCCTAGGAGGGATCATGTGACCAGCTTTGCTGGGCTCTTTGCCATTTCCTGTTGGGGAAGAGAATATCCCACAAGTAAGGATGACGCCGTGGACCGGACACACCGTTGGAGAAAGAAATTTATCAGGTAAACATAAATTCTGTTTTTTGCTTTGTGGTTATAAGGGTGATAAAGTCCTATGTGTGTTTTTTTAAAAAAATAAGTGAGAGTTTGTTTTTGTATAGATAAAATGTTTACAAAAATGATGTATGTTAGTGTTTTAAAAAAATAATAATATGTAAACTCAATGACATCTGAAAGTAATATGATGATATTTGCTGACAAACATATGTGATGAGAAAAAAAAGTATTATGATGATATTTGCTGACAAGATATGTGATGAGAAAAAAGTAATATGATGATATTTTTGTGAATATTAGGTGGAAAACAAACTGTGTGTGTTTTAAAAAGATAAGTGAGAGTTTGTTTTTTGTATAGATAAATATCTTTACTCTACAAAATTGCTGTATGTCAGTTTTTTTTAAGAACTTGTGAACTCAATGACATCTGAAAGTAATATGATGATATCTGCTGACAAGATATGTGATGAGAAAAAAGTAATATGATGATGTTTTTGTGAATATTAGGTGAAAAACAAACTGTGTGTGTTTTAAAAAGATAAGTGAGTTTGTTTTTTGTATAGATAAATATCTTTACTCTACAAAATTGCTGTATGTCAGTTTTTTTTAAGAACTTGTGAACTCAATGACATCTGAAAGTAATATGATGATATTTGCTGACAAAGATATGTGATGAAAAAATATTAGTCATTTAACAAATGACGTATTAGATATGTCAGCATTTTAATAACATAAGTGTCAGAGCATATAAAGAAGTCTGTGCATTCAGTTCATACAATGTGCTGGCATGAAGACAGAAAAGATAATATGTACAATACTGAATTAAATTATTTCATTCACAGAAATCTTATAAGAAATGTTAACAAACTTTGTATTTTTTATTTTTTTTTAATCCCCTAATAAAAGAAAATATCAAAACAATTGAATTTTATACTCTTATACCTCCTCCTTTAAATCCTATTACATTTTATATCTTTTTTTTTTCATAGCAAGTCCTGACATGCCTTATTAAACCTATTGAACATTATAGAGGATATATATATTAAGATTTTTATATCTCCCTTTTAATAGAATACAATATCAAAGTATACTTTATACCTTTTTTAAATTAAATAAACTTTATAGTCTTTTATAAAGCTCCTAATCAACCATATCAAAATAAGCTTAATAACCTCTTATAACCTTTTAATCCAAATCCTAATAAAAAAACAATTTAATATCAATTTTATATCAAATACGTATTAAAAACACTTTTTTAATATCAATTTTATATCAAATTCGTATCAAAATCCCCTTTTTATATCAATTTTATATCAAATTGATATCAAAAAGGGGCGTAAAAGTGGGAGTGGAAAGGGGCGGGTTTAGGGGAGGAGAAAGGGGCGTGTCCACCTGTCAAAAAAGTTTGACATAACCTCCATACTATTACTACTAGTGGGCTTTCCAGCTACCTTTTCAACAGAGCCAAACTGACAGCTTCTAAGTAAGTTTTTAAACAGTTTTATACTGGATTTTTATATCAGTATCTGTGCATCTTATTCTTTATAGTAGTGTCTATTACATGC
The DNA here is from genome assembly GCF_027579735.1 of Bombina bombina. NCBI lineage: Eukaryota > Metazoa > Chordata > Amphibia > Anura > Bombinatoridae > Bombina > Bombina bombina. The sequence continues at coordinate 231,138,586 of NC_069501.1, forward strand.
AGTTATATGAAAATGAGTGTATACTGTCCCTTTAACAATCCTTACACCCTCTCATGTTGTATCTAAATCACCTACACAGTAAACTAAAGGACTTTAAGTAATTAGATTGCAAAAGTTACTTTGATTAATTGTGACATCTGTATTTTGCTACAAAGTATACAAAAACTATATCTGTTCCAGTCAAAAGTTGTCAAGTCTTATTTGTTTTTAGGATTATTCATTAAAAAAAAGAAACACACAAATTGCAATGCTTCCTATAACCAGGACTGTTGACAGACTTTTTAGTACAGGAATAAGATAGCCCTTCCTTATGTCATATACATATATGCTCCACTCTGACTTTCTCTATAAATATTATTTAAAAGGACATCAAACACTTTGAAATGGTAATATAAAATGATAAATCATATATGTTTTATAGACACAAAGATTTTACACTTATTTTGTCACCATTTAAACATCTAATGAAACTTTATAAAATACAGACGTTATTCTCAGACTGATCTTTTCTTTGAATGCATCATTCTATCTAACATTTATTTAGTGTTTAATGTTCCTTTAAAAATAGTATTGCGGTGCCATTCCAAGGTACTGTACTTCCCACTGTCATTTACTGCAAACATACTCTTTACATTTTGGTAAATCTGTTCTATCGAACAGTTGGCAATACTCATATCTGCAATACTCGTATCTGCAGCCCAGATTAGACCTCCACATACTTCAGATATTAACTACATATATCCAAACATAATTACAGGGGAGAATGTAAAGGAGTTCTTTTTCCGGATAGCATCTTTGACGTTTGAGTCCAGTGTGCTGGCTGAGCTGGAAAAGTCACAAGCAAGAAAGATTGGTGATGTTGTGCGTAAGTAATTCTACAATTAGTTATTTTATCTTTATTTACTATTAACATTGTGATGTGCATCAGCAAAGCTAATGTGTAGTGTTTGACAGTAATTATACAAAAATACATGACCCTAGTTAGTACTTACTAAAAAAAATAAAAGCAATTCCACCATCAGTGGCTGGCCCTCCATACAGAAAAGTTTGGTGTCACTGATGTACTCAGATATATCATGAACACTAGGAAATATATAGCAACCTAGAATTTGTATCCATAGCCTACTGTTCAGGTTTTTATCATCACCTCTGACTTGATTTTTCCTGTCAGTGATAAAAGAACTTATTTTTTCAGTCATGATTCAGATAGATCAGGGTTCTTCAAACCATGGGTCGGGACCCATTACTGGGTCGCAACACCATGTGTACTGGGTCGCAGCTTGTGTGTGTTGTATGAGAGTGTGTGTGTAGTAAAAATGTGTGTGGTGTTTGTGTCTGTTGAATAAGAGTGTGTGTGGTGTGTCTGTTGCATGAGAGTGTGTGTGTGGTATGTCTGTTGCATGAGTGTGTGTGTGTGGTGTGTCTGTTGCATGAGAGTGTGTGTGTGGTGTTTCTGTTGCATGAGTGTGTGTGTGTGGTATGTCTGTTGCATGTGTGTGTGTGGTATGTCTGTTGCATGTGTGTGTGTGGTGTGTCTGTTGCATGAGAGTATGTGTGTGTAGTGTGTCTGTTGCATGAGAGTGTGTGTGGTGTGTCTGTTGCATGAGAGAGTGTGTGTGGTTTGTCTGTTGCATGAGAGTGTGTGTGTGTGTGTGTGTGGTGTGTCTGTTGCATGAGAGTGTGTGTGTGTGTGTGTGGTGTGTCTGTTGCATGAGAGTATGTGTGTGTGTGGTGTGTCTGTTGTATGAGAGTGGGTGTCTGGTGTGTCTGTTGCATGAGAGAGTGTGTGTGGTGTGTGTTGCATGAGAGTGTGTGCGTGTGGTGTTTGTTGCATGAGAGTGTGTGTGGTGTGTTTGTTGCATGAGAGTGTGGGTGTGTGTGGTGTGTCTGTTGCATGAGAGTGTGTGTGTGTGTAGTGTGTCTGTTGCATGAGAGTGTGTGTGTGGTGTGTCTGTTGTATGAGAGTGTGTGTGTAGTGTGTCTGTTGCATGAGAGTGTGTGTGTGGTGTGTCTGTTGCATGAGAGTGTGTGTGTGGTGTGTCTGTTGCATGAGAGTGTGTGTGTGGTGTGTCTGTTGCATGAGAGTGTGTGTGTGGTGTGTCTGCTGCATGAGAGTGTGTGTGTGGTGTGTCTGTTGCATGAGAGTGTGTGTGTGGTGTGTCTGTTGCATGAGAGTGTGTGTGTGGTGTGTCTGTTGCATGAGAGTGTGTGTGGTGTGTCTGTTGCATGAGAGAGTGTGTGGTGTGTGTTTCATGAGAGTGTGTGTGTGTGTGGTTGCTGCATGAGTGTGTGTGTGTGTTGCATGAGAGTGTGTGTGTGTGTGGTGTGTCTGTTGCATGAGATTGTGTGCGTGGTGTGTGTTGCATGAGAGTGTGTGTGTGGTGTGTCTGTTGCATGAGAGTGTGTGTGTGGTGTGTGTTGCATGAGAGTGTGTGTGTGGTGTGTCTGTTGCATGAGAGAGTGTGTGGTGTGTCTGTTGCATGAGAGTGTGTGTGGTGTGTCTGTTGCATGAGAGTGTGGGTGTGTGTGGTGTGTCTTGCATGAGAGTGTGTGTGTGTAGTGTGTCTGTTGCATGAGAGTGTGTGTGTGGTGTGTCTGTTGTATGAGAGTGTGTGTGTGGTGTGTCTGTTGCATGAGAGTGTGTGTGTGGTGTGTCTGTTGCATGACAGTGTGTGTGTGGTGTGTCTGTTGCATGAGAGAGTGTGTGGTGTGTGTCTGTTGCATGAGAGTGTGTGTGGTTGTTGCATGAGAGTGTGTGTGTGGTGTGTCTGTTGCATGAGAGTGTGTGTGTGGTGTGTGTTGCATGAGAGTGTGTGTGTGTTGTGTCTGTTGCATGAGAGAGTGTGTGGTGTATCTCATGCAACAGACACACCACACACTCTCTCATGCAACAGACACCACACACACACACACTCTCATGCAACACACACCACACACATACTCTCATGCAACAGACACACCACACACACACGCAACAACCACACACTCTCATGCAACACATACACACACACTCTCATGCAACAACCACACACACACACACACACTGTCATGCAATAGACACATCACACACACACCCTCATGCAACAGAGTGTGTGTGTGTGTGTGTGTGTGTGTGTAGTGTGTCTGTTGCATGAGTGTGTGTGTGTTTAGTGTGTCTGTTGCATGAGAGTGTGTGTGGTTTGTCTATTGCATGAGAGTTTGTGTGTGTGGTGTGTCTGTTGCATGAAAGAGTGTGTGGTGTGTGTTGCATGATAGTGTGTGTGTGTGTTGCATGATAGTGTGTGTGTGTGTTGCATGAGAGTGTGTGTATATGTGGTTGTTGCATGAGAGTGTGTGTGGTGTGTCTGTTGCATGAGAGTGTGTGCTATTAAGTTTTACAACACTTTGAAGTTTGACTACAATCAGGAGTAAAGTACACACACATTTAGTCACTTTGCAAAAATTGCAGCTATCTTGTTGTATATTAGTTACTAATATTTTCAAACAAAGTATAAAAATAGGGTCGTGAAGATATGTGGTATCATGACACTGGGTCTTGGGAAAAAATGTTTGAAGAACCCTGAGATAGAGCATGCAATTTTAAGCAACTTTCTAATTTACTCCTATTATTAATTTTTCTTTGATCTCTTGCTATCTGTGACCTAGATTTGGAGTTTGGTGTTAGCCGTGAAAACTAGCGTTAGAGGCTCCTAACGCTGGTTTTAGGCTACCGCCGGTATTTGGAGTCACTCAAAATAGGGTCTAACGCTCACTTTTCAGCCGCGACTTTTCCATACCGCAGATCCCCTTACGTCAATTGCGTATCCTATCTTTTCAATGGGATTTTTCTAACTCTGGTATTTAGAGTCGTTTCTGAAGTGAGCGTTAGACATCTAACGACAAAACTCCAGCCGCAGGAAAAAAGTCAGTAGTTAAGAGCTTTCTGGGCTAACGCCGGTTTCTAAAGCTCTTAACTACTGTACTCTAAAGTACACTAACACCCATAAACTACCTATGTACCCCTAAACCGAGGTCCCCCCACATCGCCGACACTCAAATAAATTTTTTTAACCCCTAATCTGCCGACCGCCACCTACGTTATCCTTATGTACCCCTAATCTGCTCCCCCTAACACCGCCGACCCCTGTATTATATTTATTAACCCCTAATCTGCCCCCCTCAACGTCGCCTCCATCTGCCTACACTTATTAACCCCTAATCTGCCGACCGCAAAGCGCCGCCACCTACGTTATCCTTATGTACCCCTAATCTGCTGCCCCAAACACCGCCGACCCCTATATTATATTTATTAACCCCTAATCTGCCCCCCTCAACGTCGCCTCCACCTGCCTACACTTATTAACCCCTAATCTGCCGACCGGACCTGAGCACTACTATAATAAAGTTATTAACCCCTAATCCGCCTCACTAACCCTATAATAAATAGTATTAACCCCTAATCTGCCCTCCCTAACATCGCCGACACCTAACTTCAATTATTAACCCCTAATCTGCCGACTGGAGCTCACCGCTACTCTAATAAATGTATTAACCCCTAAAGCTAAGTCTAACACTAACACGCCCCTAAGTTAAATATAATTTACATCTAACGAAATTAATTAACTCTTATTAAATAAATTATTCCTATTTAAAGATAAATACTTACCTGTAAAATAAACCCTAATATAGCTACAATATAAATTATAATTATATTATAGCTATTTTAGGATTTATATTTATTTTACAGGTAACTTTGTATTTATTTTAACCAGGTACAATAGCTATTAAATAGTTAAGAACTATTTAATAGCTAAAATAGTTAAAAAAATTACAAAATTACCTGTAAAATAAATACTAACCTAAGTTACAATTAAACCTAACACTACACTATCAATAAATTAATTAAATAAACTACCTACAATTACCTACAATTAACCTAACACTACACTATCAATAAATTAATTAAATACAATTCCTACAAATAAATACAATTAAATAAACTAGCTAAAGTACAAAAAATAAAAAAGAACTAAGTTACAAAAAATAAAAAAATATTTACAAACATAAGAAAAATATTACAACAATTTTAAACTAATTACACCTACTCTAAGCCCCCTAATAAAATAACAAAGCCCCCCAAAATAAAAAAAATGCCCTACCCTATTCTAAATTAATAAAGTTCAAAGCTCTTTAACCTTACCAGCCCTAAACAGGGCCCTTTGCGGGGCATGCCCCAAGAAGTTCAGCTCTTTTGCCTGTAAAAAAAAACATACAATACCCCCCCCAACATTACAACCCACCACCCACATACCCCTAATCTAACCCAAACCCCCCTTAAATAAACCTAACACTAAGCCCCTGAAGATCTTCCTACCTTATCTTCACCCTGCCAGGTTCACCGATCCGTCCTGAAGAGCTCCTCCGATATCCTGATCCAAGCCCAAGCGGGGGGCTGAAGAGGTCCATGATCTGGCTGAAGTCTTCATCCAAGCGGGAGCTGAAGAGGTCCATGATCCGGATGAAGTCTTCATCCAAGCGGGAGCTGAAGAGGTCCATGATCCGGATGAAGTCTTCTATCAACGGCATCTTCAATCTTCTTTCTTCCGGATCCATCTTGCAGACCTCCGAGGCGGAACATCCTCTTCTCCCGACGCCTACTAGCCGAATGACGGTTCCTTTAAGGGACGTCATCCAAGATGGCGTCCCTCGAATTCCGATTGGCTGATAGGATTCTATCAGCCAATCGGAATTAAGGTAGGAATATTCTGATTGGCTGATGGAATCAGCCAATCAGAATCAAGTTCAATCCGATTGGCTGATCCAATCAGCCAATCAGATTGAGTTCGCATTCTATTGGCTGATCGGAACAGCCAATAGAATGCGAGCTCAATCTGATTGGCTGATTGGATCAGCCAATCGGATTGAACTTGATTCTGATTGGCTGATTCCATCAGCCAATCAGAATATTCCTACCTTAATTCCGATTGGCTGATATAATCCTAGCAGCCAATTGGAATTCGAGGGACGCCATCTTGGATGACGTCCCTTAAAGGAACCGTCATTCGGCTAGTAGGCGATAAGGTAGGAAGATCTTCAGGGGCTTAGTGTTAGGTTTATTTAAGGGGGGTTTGGGTTAGATTAGGGGTATGTGGGTTGTAATGTTGGGGGGGGGGTATTGTATGTTTTTTTTACAGGCAAAAGAGCTGAACTTCTTGGGGCATGCCCCGCAAAGGGCCCTGTTCAGGGCTGGTAAGGTTAAAGAGCTTTGAACTTTATTAATTTAGAATAGGGTAGGGCATTTTTTTATTTTGGGGGGCTTTGTTATTTTATTAGGGGGCTTAGAGTAGGTGTAATTAGTTTAAAATTGTTGTAATATTTATCTTATGTTTGTAAATATTTTTTTATTTTTTGTAAATTAGTTATTTTTTATTTTTTGTACTTTAGCTAGTTTATTTAATTGTATTTATTTGTAGGAATTGTATTTAATTAATTTATTGATAGTGTAGTGTTAGGTTAATTGTAGGTAATTGTAGGTAGTTTATTTAATTAATTTATTGATAGTGTAGTGTTAGGTTTAAGTGTAACTTAGGTTAGTATTTATTTTACAGGTAATTTTGTAATTATTTTAACTATTTTAGCTATTAAATAGTTCTTAACTATTTAATAGCTATTGTACCTGGTTAAAATAAATACAAAGTTACCTGTAAAATAAATATAAATCCTAAAATAGCTATAATATAATTATAATTTATATTGTAGCTATATTAGGATTTATTTTACAGGTAAGTATTTAGCTTTAAATAGGAATAATTTATTTAATAAGAGTTAATTAATTTCGTTAGATGTAAATTATATTTAACTTAGGGGGGTGTTAGTGTTAGGGTTAGACTTAGCTTTAGGGGTTAATACATTTATTAGAGTAGCGGTGAGCTCCAGTCGGCAGATTAGGGGTTAATAATTGAAGTTAGGTGTCAGCGATGTTAGGGAGGGCAGATTAGGGGTTAATACTATTTATTATAGGGTTAGTGAGGCGGATTAGGGGTTAATAACTTTATTATAGTAGCGCTCAGGTCCGCTCGGCAGATTAGGGGTTAATAAGTGTAGGCAGGTGGAGGCGACGTTGTGGGGGGCAGATTAGGGGTTAATAAATATAATATAGGGGTCGGCGATGTTAGGGAAGCAGATTAGGGGTACATAGGGATAATGTAAGTAGCGGCGGTTTACGGAGCGGCAGATTAGGGGTTAATAATAATATGCAGGGGTCAGCGATAGCGGGGGCGGCAGATTAGGGGTTAATAAGTGTAAGGTTAGGGGTGTTTAGACTCGGGGTACATGTTAGAGTGTTAAGTGCAGACGTAGGAAGGGTTACCGCATAGCAAACAATGGGGCTGCGTTAGGAGCTGAACGCGGCTTTTTTGCAGGTGTTTGGTTTTTTTTTCAGCTCAAACAGCTCCATTGTTTCCTATGGGGGAATCGTGCACGAGCACGTTTTTGAGGCTGGCCGCTTGCGTAAGCAACTCTGGTATAGAGTTGAAGCTGCGTTAAAAATGCTCTACGCTCCTTTTTTGGAGCTTAACGCAGCCATTCTGTGGACTCTCAATACCAGAGTTATTTTTATGGTGCGGCCAGAAAAAAGCCGGCGTTAGTTTTTCGGGTCGTTACCGACAAAACTCCAAATCTAGCCGTGTATTTGGAAAAAGCAGGAAACTTAGGAGCCAGCCCATTTTTGGTTCAGAACTTGGGTATCGCTTGCTGATTGGTAGCTAAATGTAATTTGCTATTGACCACTGTTTCTGATTGCAGGATTTTTGAGATTTTATATATATATATATATATATATATATATATATAAACATATAGGGTCAGCACATCACCAAAGTAGAGGATATAATGATCACCTTCCAGGCTTCCCTCCAGCAGCCCAAGAAGTATATGAAGAAAATCAAGGAGAAGGTGGCACTCAAATACAATGCAATCCTTTTAATACAGAGCAACGTTTTGGGGGTCCTGCTCCTTTCTCAAGCTTGAGAAAGGGGCAGGAGCCCCGAAACATTTCTTTGTAATAAGGGATTGCTTTGTATTTGAGTGCCACCTTCTCCTTGATTTTCTTTATATATATATATTTATATACACAGTATATACACACACACACATATATATAGATAGATGAAATTTATAATATAATATATTTCAAGGTTGCATATTGCTATATTGCCATTGTATTATTTTTAACATTTATATCTGTCTCTTCATGTCAGGTTACATTACTTTCTTCTGTATTACATTTCAGGGATAAACAGCAATGACAGCAACTTGTACCAGAATACAAAGAAAGACAAGCCTAAGTGTTGTCAGTGATCTCAAGCTGCTGCCAGACAACATATTTGCACTGAACAGCTCCAGACCAAAGTATTTTTATAAACCCTTGGCATGAAACCCACTGAAGGAACTGAACACGTCACAGTGCCCTGCTCTGTTCTAGGAGATGGCACAGGGCTGATATTTTTTATTAAGAAATTTTAAATACAAGCCAGAGGGATCTTGACACTTTGCAGGACAATGTGCATCTTTCACCTCTGTCCATAGGGGGATAAATATAAATCATATATGGGACACTATCGTGAAAATATTACAGAAGAACATTGACTTCTACACTTGACAAGAGATCAATAAAGTTTTATTGGAGCAAAAATATTGTATGAAAAATAGCTTTATTAAGTTAGAAACAAAAAAGAAAAACATCATAAAAAAAGAAAAAAAAACCTTGAGGTGCCAGGGGTCTGCAGATGCTTTATGTGCAGTGCGGCTGCACTTTTTCTATATATATTTCTCCTCCGGTGTAACTTTAATGACTATGGAAAGCTGAAGTAAATGTTCCTCTGTTGGAGGATGTGTGCTGCTCCCCCTTCACTTGATACTATGTCTGGCTGAAGTGTGCCGAGGCAGAAAGACGCATCTAGGGAAGGACATCAGGAGGATGGGTGTAGCGCACCGGTACAGTATCGTAAATATTAAACCTGCGACAGGAAGAAAAACTCAAAGCACAAGTAACATTGGTTATAATCATTTGTACTACTTTTTACATGTGAAGCAAACCATCTTAATGTTCTGGGGTTTCTTGTTACACAAAGTTTTACATGATCCCTTGCAGTCGTTCACTAGATAGGAATATCAGTCAGGTGTAAGCCGCTTTACATTAGAAACCACTTGATCAAGGGGCATTTATAAGACCTGAAGAATGCATGTACACCCTGAGTCTTAGATACTTTTACATTTTATCGTTTACTAGCTTTTACTATGACTTCTGGGTAGTACAATTTACAACTAAAGAAGAATATAGTCCCAGCTGTTAGTCAATTTAAAAAATTTTTTTTAACTTTTAATAGAGATCTTTGTGTAGCTCTTTATTTCAACTTATTGTTATTTTATAGCCATTTATTAAAGGGACATGGAAGTCACAATTTAGATAAAGCATGACTTTTTAAAAACTTTCCCAATTTCCTCCTGTCATCACATTTACTCATTTCTCTTGGTATGTTTTATTGTAGAGCATACTTAGGTAGGTGTGTCTGTGTCTTGAATGCTATATGGCATCAGTGTTTATGTAGAAAAATGTTGCAAACCCTGCTGCCCTATAGTGTTTAAGAACCTGAGCCAGAGCCTACCTGAATATGCCATTGGAAACCAAGATAGTAAAGGGATTGTGATAAAATTTGTAAAGTTTATTTTGAAAAATGCATGCTCTATCTACAACTCACATATAATTACCAAGTGACTGCTACTTCCTCAAAAATATTTGTTTTGTAGCTCACCTCAATTGTTTAGCTGAACTATTTATTAGCAAGGCTTAGACCACATTTAAATATGTAGCATTTTATTGCCCTTTAATATTAGCATTTTTGGATGCTCGTGATAGTTTCCCTTAATTTGAAGATATTCAATAAAACACCAGCAATAACACAGGAACGCTCATTTTGAATGCCGGTTTCAAGCCATGTACAGTATTAGTTAATACTCCTAAAATACAGTTGTATTTAACAGATACACTTTTCAAATCATTCATGACCCTTTCTTGCAGCAATATGACTGATGCAATAAATGTTATTTCTGGGGGGGGGGTTTGTATGAAATAATATGCTATATCCTGTGTAAAATGGAAAATTGTATATATTCATTAAATAATTAGTTGGACAAACTTTTAAAACATTTTTTTTGCATATTTGATGTTATTGATGGACATTGTAGGTAAAAAATAACCAAAGTGTTGTACAAAGAACAGATGTTAAACAGATTACATTTTTTGTGCCTAAAAAAGAATACATATACGTTGTACATAGCATACACAATAGCAAATATCACAATTGTTTGCAAAATACAAGAAGTCTGATGATGGGCGTGAGATAAATGTGCATGTATGTCACTTATTGCCTATATGTAACAGATCAGCTGTATTTCAAATCCCATTTCTGTTGTGTGTATGAATTAGGTATCATGTGAAAGAAGTTTAGGGTGGAACTGTATCCATATTGTTTACTACTTTTTTCAGAAAATAAAAGGTTTAGTCACAGGTATAGTTTGGCAATTAATAAAGACCTTGGTAAATTTTGTAAATTACCAGATGGGTAACATCAATAAATAGTTGTATCCTTTCTATTCTATATCATTACTTGAGTCTTTCGGTCTCACTGTCTTCAAGGGGGGAGCATGGGACCTCATTGTGATAATCTTTAGCGTAAGAACAAATAAAGCCACAGAAAACCAAACCTCTGTGACTCCACTAAATATATGTAAAGGTTTAATTGACAGACAGATTAGACAGATATTCCAAAATAACTGGACATTAAAATAAAGAAACAATGTAATATAATGATCATTTATTAGATCATTAAAAATAAATAAAAAGAAAGCATGCCCCAAAATACCTGAATGTTAAAATATGAAGTACTGTACTAATAGGTTGAGTAATAAATAGTACACTATTCAGATGTCATTTGATAATGATTTGCAGAATTTCTACTTATTTTACAAAGAGAAATACATTACACACAGTGCTGGAGTTAATTATTGACCACAGGTTCTGCATGTTCCAAGGTTACTAAGACATAAATGTTGCATAAACTCTATAAACACAGTGATTGTAATATATGTGTCTCTCCTTCACATCAATTACTCTGAATAGCGAGATAAACATTTTGGTGCTAACATTTGCCTTCATAAACTTGTTTGAGGGACCTCACAGTACTGATGAGACCCTGATATAATCTCACCCGAGCAGAGAGCTTTAGATTATCAGGCCCTTACTCTGGAACGGATTGAACTCTGGAGGTGATCGCAATCCTTTAGAAAAACTTATCTCTAATTAAAGGGACAGTCAAGTCCAAAAAAAACTTTCATGATTCAAATAGGGTGAGTAATTTTAAACAACTTTCCAATTTACTTTTATCACCAATTTTGCTTTGTTCTCTTGCTATTCTTAGTTGAAAGTTAAACCTAGGAGGTTCATATGCTAATTTCTAAGACCTTGAAGGCCGCCTCTAATCTAAACTCATTTAGACAGTTTATTACCACTAGAGGGCATTAGTTCATGTGTTTCATATAGATAACATTGAGCTAATGCACATGAATTTACCAAGGAGTGAGCACTGATTGGCTAAAATACAAGTCTGTCAAAAGAACTGAAATAAGGGGGCAGTCTGCAGAGGTAAAACGTGTATTATTATAACTGTGTTGGTTATGCAAAACTGGGGAATGGGTAATTAAGGGATTATCTATCTTTTAAAACAACAACAATTCTGGTGTTGACTGTCCCTTTAAATAAACTTTTCTATGGATTGTGATCGACCCGTATGTGTTTAACCCTTTTCAGGGATTAAACACCTAGTTATAATCAACTGATAACACAGAGCATTTTCATTTTACACTTATGTCCCTTTAAGAATTTAAAAATAAAAAAAACTTTATAATGAAGTGATGCCCTGATTTATTTTGATTCATCCTTGGCACTGATGGATATATTCATACTCACTGCTAAATTACAGCTTTAAAAAGGAAAAGAGTTGCCAAGACCACTTAAATTAAAAAAACAAACAAAAAGGTATTACTCCTAAGTATAGCTTTAGGCATATATATAATTAAAATACTTATTTTTTTAATTAGAGTCACTATAAAGTTTGTTTTATAGTGGACAATTCCCATTAAAAAAATAAATTATATATATATGTTAATTTTGTCTGTATAACCATGGGAACACTGTGGTTACAGTGATTACCAGGCCACGCCCCCCCCCCAAAAAAATGGTGCTTTAAATGGACATGACACCCAATTTTTTTCTTTCATGATTTAGAAAGAACATGCCATTTTAAACAACTTTTTATTTTACTTCTGTTTTCTAATTTGCTTAATACTCTTGATATCCTTTGCTGAAAAGCATATCTAGATAGGCTCAGTAGCTGCTGATTTGTGGCTGCACATAGATGCCTCGTGTGATTGGCTCACCCATGTCTATTGCTATTCCTTCAACAAAGGATATCTAAAGAATGAAGCTAATTAGATAATAGAAGTAAATTGGGATGTTGTTTAAAATTTTATTCCCTATGTGAATCATTAAAGAAAAAAAATAATTTAATATCCCTTTAATTTACACTCTGGCACAAGGGGTAGTTTTTATTACAACTCCCCAAAAAGCCAGTATGGACCCCTAATGCAACTTTAAATGCGATTGCTAATAATTTAGTAAGGTGATCACAGTAGCAGCAGTGGTCATCTGGCTATTTACTAAAATTATACATATTATAAATATATATATCTTTTTGTTGCAGCCTTGTCATCTGTGATGAAATATACATATAATAATTGTATATATTTGGAATCTGCTGTTCCTGCTGAAAAACCTATATGTAATTTGTGTGGGTCACTCACTGGAATATGCCTTAAAATTAGGGTTGCCACCTCAGCCATGTTTTCCTGGACACTTATGAGTTACACATGCTGCAGTGTGTGCAGGTAAGACCACGAATTGTGTTTCTGGACAGCACTATTCATGTTCCTCCCTGCACACCCTGCAGCATGTGTAACTTATAAGTGTTCTGTATTTTAAGGGGCAGGTGGCAACCCTACTTACTATAGTGTTTAAATTGAAGCAGTAAAAAAAAAAAAAAAAAGGATAAAGACTCAGCTTCACATAGGGATGTCAAAAATTATTTAGCTGATCAGTAACCATAGTTATGTTTATGGTGTGTGCGAAGCGCCTAAAAGGCAAGGTGGTGTAGTATTTCACTACTTGTGGTCTGTGACCTCTTGATATTGTCAATAAAAGTAGTGACAGTATAAATAGTGGAGTAAATGAATGTGTTTAATACATACAATATACTATAAAATATAATGTGGATCCACACTAAACAGATATAAGAAACAGATATAAAAGCATTAAAACTTCTTGAAATAAACCTTTGGGTTCAGCTCACAATATTGTAGTTATGATATGGGATCTAAAGTGTTCTAATGTTGTCTAAATTGAACAAATGGTAACATGGGTTGAACAGTGGTATGAAATTAACACTATATAAACATAATGTGGAAGTTGCACGTGCAAATGAATACCGTAAACAACTTGAAAATGGTAAAATTATTTCTTAAAAAATAATTTTGTGAAAAAACAAAAAATCCAAATTTGGAACAATGAAATAATTGCTGAAAAAATAATATATTACTGAGAGATAATATATATGAGTGAAAAAATATATAAAAAAAATAGGTGAAAAAATATGTTGTGATAAAATATATATGAAAAATCCAAATAATGTCACAATCCAAGTGTTGAAATAAATAAAAAGTCAAACTTGTTTCCTGGTGGTGAGAAATCCGGTGATGGGATTCTGTTAGATCATAGTGGTCTCTCTGTTATCCATTCTAAATCCTGATAGAGTGTCTTGTAAAAAATAAAAATATAGTGTAGAACGTCCAAACTTTGATTAAAGGATTGGAATAGAGCTTACCAGCTGATAGTCAACGCGTTTCAGCCACAATATAGGCCTTTTATCAAGACTGGTGATACCTAGTAGCAGGAAGCTTTAAATACAGTATCAAAAATAGTAATTGGCATAGTTTGGGCACCAAGTGCAACCGGATATTGCAAACCGAAAGTGGATACATTTTCATAGTATCTAGTTTTATTCTGTACCAAAATCGTGTTATACAAAACATCCTTTAGAAATGTATACAACCACTTGCTAAAAATTGGTGCCGAAGTGTAAACCCTAAATTGATGCATACTCATCTTACTAAAAAACTCCTCCGCTCACATTGAAGTACGAATGTGACTCGTTCATACCTCTTTGTGATTGAATGGAGGACTTTATACGAACTGGTGTCTGATTGGCTATGAACGCGTGGTTAGTAAACAAACCTCCATAGCTGATAGCTGGGTTTGTGTATTAGACCATGCGTATATCGGATCGGATCTATCGTGGTTCAGGAGATATTTGTTAAATGATATGCCTTCACTAAAAATCAATATTGGAGTGTATATCCTGAGTTGATGCTTACTAATAGTTTTGAAAAACTCCTCCGCTCACATTCAGGTATGGGTTCAGCTCGTTAATACCTGTTTGTGATTGGTTGGCGGACTCAGACTGACTAGTGTCTGATTGGCTATAAGTGCATGGTTGGTAAACAAACCTTTACAGCTGATAGCTAGGTTTGTGTACCAGACATCGCATATGTCGAATCAGATCTATACTAATTTAGGTATTATTTTTTTAAAAACACATACGTAACACACAAGCTTGTATTGATAAGTTAAACATGCCGCTGTCGCTAAAACTTAAGTTTGTGTCTATTTGAACAGGAAGAGTTGTCTGGAATGTCAGTTGTACTCTAAAATTATAGTGTCAAGGGTGACCAGAGGACATTATTTATCATCATAAGGCTAGGAATTATATAGTCCATTATAATATGATGAAAATAAAGAAATATCTCAGTTAGCCTTGTCACTGTCGCTAAGCTTGAGTTTATGTTTGTGCAAACAGGAAGAGTTAACTAAAGTGTCAGTTTGTACTCTAACCTTATGGGGTCAGGGGTGGATAAGATTTGTGTAGTCTATTATGTGATGGAGAATAAAGAGATATATAATAATAAATACATTAGTTTTCTATATGAGAGTTTTATATAAAGGTAATGAGAAAAATATAACTAAACTGAGAGAGATGGAAAAATCAACTTGTAAGTAGTAGGAAAAATAGACTTTGTATCAGTCAGTTAGAAATCACCGTTGTTATACATCCATTAAGGAGTATGTAATCTTAATATAAGTAAAATATTTGTTGACAGTCTAAGTCAAGAAAGAGGAGAATAGATAAATTTACTGGCTGGCTACGACTGCGTAGTGGATTACCCAGAAATCGTGTCAGTCATAAATCTATATATTGTTAAGCAGTTTTGAAGATTAATAACTAAATGATAAAAATTCCTATTGTGATGTGGAGATTGTGTTATAAATATTCTTAGAGAGATAAATTGAGTTTCTAAATTGAATATTTTGTGTACATATGGTGTAGGGTTGATTTTCTATCTTCAGGATATATATAAACCACATATGTAGTGTTCTATTGTATAAGGCTCTTGTTTCAATCCAGAAAGAGAAACTTTTCAACCGGAACAAAGATGTAACTGGGTACAGCAGAACATTTTTGTTATTTCTCTTTGGGAAGATACAGGTGATAAGTCTCAAATCGTATCATAAGGGAAGCTAAGTACGAAAGGTTCCAGTTCTATCAGTTAGGCGAATAGATTGGTAAAGGATACGGGATAATTTAACTAATCCTCGCAGTGACTTACATACTAGTAGGATCAGATATATGTATCAGTATCCAAATAAGCCAGATTTTCCTTATTATTGAACCCTTTATTTGACTATTCATAGCAGTGACCTACATCCTAGTAGAATCGGACCAAATATCAATATGTAAATGGGCCAGATTTTTCTTATTGTTGAACCCTTTATAATGTGAACAGGAAAAGAAAGATGGGGGAGGAGTTGTTTGACTATTATTCACAATTGCCTACATCCTATCAAGATTAAACATGTGTATAGTTTTTTTTATATTTTTAAAAGATGGGCCAGATCTTCCTTGTTATTCAGCCCTTTGGGGTGCAGGCAGTCCAGTTGAACCTCTCTATTTCTTCTTAATCTTTTGTATACCACAGAACTTTAGATCTTTTATATTGCCCTGATGTTTGGTTGTGAAGTGGTTATAGAGTACTGTGTCCATATTCCGCTTCTCTATCAACAGTATATGTTCACAAATTCGATCTTTCAGGCTTCTTGAAGTCTGTCTGACATATTGAAGCCCACAGGAACATTCAACCAGATAGATCACTCCTCTGTCGCTGCATCTGATAAGATCCTGGATCTTAAATATTTCCTTGGTGTGATTGGATTGAAATGTATTCGTTTTCTTGACACATTTACAGGCCTTGCAGCTGGGACATGGAAATTAATTTTCTTCCCACAGATATCATTGGTTCTTGATATTCTGTTCGTTTGCACACTTGGTGCTAATATATTCTTTAAATTGTTCGTCTTCCTATATATGAATTTCGGTTGTGTTGGTAGCTGATCCCCAATAATATCATCTTCTTTCAGTAAGGACAAATGTTTCCTGAAGATATTTTCCAAAATGTGTCGATTGTTGCTAAATTCAGTGATCATTGGGACATTCAGTATTCCCTCTTAATTTTCTAGTGTTTTACGATCTTTGTATTTCATAAATTCCCTCCTCTCCACCTTTCTTACTTCTTCTATTTTTTGGTCCAACATATCTTCATCATATCCCCTTTCAATGAATTTACTTTTCAGATGTGCGGCTTGTTCCTCCCACTTCATTGGGTCAGAGCAGTTTTTTCGGATCCTTAGGAATTGTCCCTTTGGGATATTTTCTTTCCATTTCTTTTACAAGATATGATGAGTCCACGGATTTCATCCTTACTTATGGGATATCACCTCCTGGTCAGCAGGAGGAGGCAAAGAGCTCCACAGCAGAGCTGCATAAATAGCTTCTCCCTTCCTCCCCAACCCAGTCATTCTCTTTGCCTGTGTTAGTGATAGGAGTGAGGTAAAGTGAGGTGTTAGTTTAGATTCTTCAATCAAGAGTTTTTATTTTTAAATGGTGCCAAAGTGTACTATTTTTTCTTTAGAGCAATGGCTATGGGAACTGGTGGGGTTTTAGCCTCACTGCGCCTCCCATTCTTCTGCTGCTCTGATGTGATGGCCTTAGATGAAACGTAACTAAGACCCTTCTATCTTCACAGGACCTCAGGAGGAAGAGAAGACCTCTTGACACTGAATTATCATGCTGTTCCTCAGCATGGAGGTAAGTGCAGTCTTTTATTCTGGGACAAAACATATATCAGAATTGACTGTACTTTGCCTTTTTCTTTCTTGTTCTCTATCAGAGATTAGGGGCTAAAATGCTTCTCTTTCACAATATGCAGATTCTCATTAGTTAAAACGAGAACAGGCACATTGTTATTTCCTGCAGACATTCTAGAAGGGTTAAACTAGAAGCGCTGGGGAATGGATGGTGTTTTTGCACTGTATACTTTATTGGGCACTCTATGTTGAATGGGGCAGGTGTAAAACATTAGAGGTGGCTGACGCGGGAGATTTTGGCTCATGTATTAGACTGTTTAGACTCCGGTTAATGGCGGTTCAGTGTGTATATACTCCACGGAGCTGCAGAGTTATGTTACGCCCACGAAGGCGGGGCTTCTTGTTCGCGCGCTTGCTGCGCAGTATCCCTTCTGTTCAGGCACCGGATGGCAGCAGGTTCTCAAGGGCCCTAAGTTCACTTGTAGTGCAATATTTACAAACGATCGTAGGTGCGCCACATAAGAGGTGTCAGTGTCCAGCAAGTGGGGGCAGGTAGGAGCTGCGGCAAGGTGACTGTTCTTTTTGGAAAAAGGCATAACAACTCAGGGGCAATGCTTAATAAAACTACTTGTTTGCTAATAATTCACCTACTTATTTGCTAACTGCTAAGGAACGAGTTATAAATCTACTTATTTGCTTATCGCATAATAGCAGATTTTATTATTTAAAGACACAGTACTTTATTTTTTCTGATTAATATATCTCTGTGAATTGACCAAGATTGCTTTGTTTGTTCTGTTATCATGGATGAACTTGAACAAAGTACATGCCTTATGTGTTTAGCCATTGTGGAACCCCCAGTTACGCTTTGCCCTCCATGTATAGAGAGGTCATTAGAGTGTAGAGAATTTTTTTTCTTTAATAAAGATATGTCTAATGAATGTCCTCAAACTGATGAGACTCAGGGTATGCCGCAACTTTCTCCCAAAGCGCCACAGCCTTTAACGTCCACGCAAGCAACGCCATGTTCTTCCATGGCGTCAGCGTCATTTACTCTGCAGGATATGGCTGCAGTTATGTCATCCACTCTTACAGAAGTTTTATCTAAGTTGCCGGTATTACAGGGCAAAACGTGGGCCATGCAACTTCTGATTCTTTGATGGCGATCTCTGATGTACACTCCCAGGGCTCTGAGGGTGGGGGGGGGGGGGTAGGGAGGTGCTGTCTGACTCAGGTAGTGCTTTACCCCAGACAGATTCAGACGTGATGTCCTTCAGATTAAAGCTTGAACACCTTCGCCTGTTACTACGGGAGGTTCTGATAACTCTGGACGATTGTGACTCTATTGTGGTCCCTCCAGAGAAATTGTGTAAGATGGACAAGTATTTAGAGGTTCCATCTTATTCTGACGTTTTTACAGTTCCTAAGAGAATTTCGGAAATTATTACTAGAGAATGGGAAAGACCGGGTATCCCGTTCTCACCTTCCCCTATTTTTAAGAAAATGTACCTTATACCTGACACCGTTCGGGATTCTTGGCAAACGGTCCCTAAGGTGGAGGGAGCTATTTCTACCCTGGCTAAGCGTACGACTATCCCTATTGAGGACAGTTGTGCTTTCAAAGACCCTATGGATAAAAAGTTGGAGGGTCTTCTAAAAAAGCTATTTGTTCACCAAGGGTTTCTATTACAACCGACGGCTTGCAACTGCGGCTGCCTTTTGGTTTGACGCCTTAGAAGAGTCTCTTAAGACTGAGACTTCCTTGGAGGAAATAATGGATAGAATTAAGGCCCTTAAGCTGGCTAATTCTTTTGTTACGGATGCCGCCTTTCAGATCGCCAAATTGGCGGCTAAGAATGCAGGATTTCCCATTTTAGCGAGCAGAGCCTTATGGTTAAAATCTTGGTCTGCGGATGTGTCCTCTAAATCCAAACTTTTGGCTATCCCTTTCAAGGGGAAGACCTTGAAAGAGATCATTTCTGACATTACGGGAGGTAAGGGTCACCTCCTACCTCTGGATAAAACATCTAAGCAGAAGGGTAGACAGAGCAATTTTCGTTCCTTTCAAAATTTCAAGGGAGTCCCCTCTTCCTCTTCTGCAAAACAGGAAGGGAATTTTGCACAAGCCAAGTCTGTCTGGAGACCCAACCAGGCTTGGAACAAGGGTAAACAACCCAAGAAGCCCGCTGCTGCTCCCAAGACAGCATGAAGGGGCGGCCCCCGATCCGGGACCGGATCTAGTAGGGGGCAAACTTTCTCCCTTTGTTCAGGCTTGGATAAGAGACGTTCAGGATCCCTGGACACTAGAAATTGTGTCTCAAGGGTATCAGTTGCAGTTAAAAAATTCCTTCCCAAGGGGAAGGTTTCTTCTTTCTCGATAATCTGTAAACCAGATAAAAAGAGAGGCGTTCTTACGTTGTGTAAAAGACCTCTCCACTATGGGAGTAATTTGCCCCATTCCAAAACAGGAACAGGGGCAGGAGTTTTACTCAAACCTTTTCATGGTTCCCAAAAAAAGAGGGAACGTTCCGACCCATGTTAGATCTCAAGAGTCTAAACAAGTTCCTCAGAGTCCCATCCTTCAAGATGGAGACGATTCTGACAATTCTTCCATTGATCCAGGAGGGTCAATATATGACTACCGTGGACTTAAAGGATGCATATCTTCATATTCTTATCCACAGAGATCATCATGAGTTCCTAAGGTTTGCATTCCTGGACAAACATTTTCAGTTCGTGGCTCTTCCTTTCGGGCTGGCCATGGCACCCAGGATCTTCACAAAGGTTCTATGGTCTCTGCTGGCAGTTTTCAGACGGCGGGGCATTGCAGTGGCGCCTTATCTGGATGATATTCTGATCCAGGCGTTGTCTTATCAACTGACAAAGTCTCATACAGACATGGTTCTGTCCTTTCTAAGGACTCATGGGTGGAAGGTGAATCTAGAAAAGAGTTCACT
The DNA here is from genome assembly GCF_027579735.1 of Bombina bombina. NCBI lineage: Eukaryota > Metazoa > Chordata > Amphibia > Anura > Bombinatoridae > Bombina > Bombina bombina. The sequence goes on from NC_069501.1 coordinate 231,158,890, forward strand.
AATTCCACAGACAAGGGTTCCTTTTCTGGGAACTCTAATAGATTCTATATCCATGAAAATCTTCTTGACGGAAGTCAGAATATTAAAGTTTCTGAATACATGCCGAGCCCTTCAGTCCAATCATCGGCCATCAGTGGCTCAGTGCATGGAGGTAATTGGATTGATGGTGGCGGCAATGGACATCATTCCGTTTGCTCGTTTTCATCTCAGACCTCTACAACTGAGCATGCTCAGACAGTGGAATGGAGATTATGCAAATTTGTCTCCTCAGATAGATCTGGATCAGGAGACAAGAGACTCTTCGTTGGTGGTTGTCGCTGGATCATCTGTCCCAAGGGACGTGCTTCCGCAGAACTTCATGGGTGATAGTGACAACAGACGCCAGTCTGCTAGGATGGGGTGCAGTCTGGAATTCCCTGAAGGCTCAGGGTATGTGGACTCGGTTGGAGTCTCTACTTCCAATCAATATTCTGGAATTGAGAGCAATATTCAATGCGCTTCAGTCTTGGCCTTAGTTGGCTAAGGCCAGATTCATCCGCTTTCAGTCAGACAACATCACGACTGTGGCTTACATCAATCATCAGGGAGGAACAAGGAGTTCCTTAGCGATGACAGAAGTATCCAAGATAATTCGGTGGGCAGAGGCTCACTCTTGTTATCTGTCAGCAATCTACATTCCAGGAGTGGACAACTGTGAGGAGGATTTTTTGAGCAGACAGACGTTTCATCCGGGGGAATGGGAACTCCACCCGGAGGTCTTTGCCACCCTGATTCTCAGGTGGGGCAGACCGGAATTGGATCTGATGGCGTCTCGTCAGAATGCCAAGCTCCCAAGATATGGATCCAGGTCCAGGAATCCTCAGGCCGAACTGATAGATGCCTTGGCAGTGCCTTGGTTGTTCAACCTAGCTTATGTGTTCCCACCGTTTGCTCTCCTTCCCCGGGTGATTGCACGGATCAAACAGGAGAAGGTTTCGGTGATTCTAATCGCTCCTGCATGGCCTCGCAGGTCTTGGTATGCCAATCTGGTGGACATGTCCTCTCTGCCGTCGTGGAAGCTTCCATTGAGGCAGGACCTTCTCATTCAGGGACCCTTCCATCATCAATCTAATTTCTCTGCAGCTGACTGCTTGAAGATTGAACGCTTGATTTTATCTAAATGGGGGTTCTCTGATGCGGTCATTGATACTTTGATTCAGGCACGTAAACCTGTTACTAGAAAGATTTACCATAAGATATGGCGTAAATATCTTTATTGGTGCGAATCCAAGGGCTACTCATGGAGTAGAGTTAGGATTACCAGGATTTTATCTTTTCTCCAAGAAGGATTGGAGAAAGGGTTGTCAGCAAGTTCCTTAAAGGGACAGATTTCTGCTTTGTCTATTTTGCTACACAAGCGTCTGACAGATGTTCCAGATGTTCAATCTTTTTGTCAGGCCCTGACTAGAATCCGGCCTGTGTTTAGACTAATTGCTCCTCCTTGGAGTTTGAATTTAGTTCTTAATGTTATTCAAGGGGTTCCGTTTCTACCCATGCATTCCATAGATATTAAGTTATTATCTTGGAAAGTTTTATTTTTGGTTGTTATTTCTTCTGCTCGCAGAGTTTCTGAGCTTTCGGCATTACAATGTGATTCTCCTTATCTTATTTTCCATGCTGATAAGGTTGTGTTACGTACCAAACCTGGTTTTCTTCCTAAGGTTGTTTCTAACAAGAATATTAATCAGGAAATTATTGTTCCTTCCTTGTGTCCTAACGCTTCTTCTAAGAAGGAGCATCTGTTACATAATTTGGACTTAGTCTGTGCCTTGAAGTTCTACTTGCAGGCAACTAAGGATTTTCGTCAAACATCTTCATTATTTGTTGTTTGCTGGGAAATGTAGGGGTCAGAAGGCTACGGCTACCTCTCTTTCTCTTTGGCTGAGTATCATCCGTGTTACATATGAGACTGCTGGACAGCAGCCTCCTGAACGAATTACAGCCCATTCTACTAGAGCTGTGGCTTCCTCATGGGCATTTAAAAATGATGCTTATGTGGAACAGATTTGCAAGGCTGCAACTTGGTCGTCTCTTCACACTTTTTCCAAATTTTACAAACTTGATACTTTTGCCTCGTCTGAGGCTGTTTTTGGGAGAAAGGTTCTTCAAGCAGTGGTGCCTTTCATTTAGGTTCCTGTCTTGTCCCTCCCTTTCATCCGTGTCCTATAGCTTTGGTATTGTATCCCATAAGTAAGGACGAAATCCATGGAGTCGTCATATCTTGTAAAAGAAAAGGAAATTTATGCTTACCTGATAAATTTATTTCTTTTACAATATGACGAGTCCACGGCCCTCCCTGTCATTTTTCTAAGACAGGTTTTTACTTTTTTTGCACTTGGTTAATCGATTACGGCTGAGGCGGACTTTGCACGCTGGGTCTATTCCTCCAACAGTGGAACGGCTGCAGTTGTCATTTGTTCTGGATATTATTTCTGATGGAGACTTCATGAAAAACCTTTTTAAAGTCAATTTCCTTATGAATTCTTTTGCGTTTATAAATGTTTGAAATCTATCAAGACTTCTTGTTGGAGCAAATGAAAGACCATATTTTAGTACTTTCTTTTCATCCTCTGTTAGTTCATGTGAACTAAGATTAAATATTCCATCATTGATTTTCTGTCTATCTTCCTTTCGTGATTTCTCCTTTTTCTGTTTGTTCAGTCTGATTCCTCCCCTTTTTCCTCTATGGGTTTCCTTCTTGTATTTAGTGGAATCTCTTCTTCCATCCCTATTTCTTTTTTCTTCCTCGTCTGGGGTCTTTCTTTGCTTTTTGCAATTGGTTGGTTCTGTTCTAAAAAAGTATATGAGGAAGGTATCTGTACCAGTGGAACTTCTCTCTGTTGGTTTCTAGTGGATGTTTTTATCTGTTCATTCCATCTTCTCATATTCTCCCCTCTTTGGCCGCTGTGTTCCTCAGGGTCTTCAAATCATCTGACGTGGGTACTTGAATGGTTCCTTCTTAGATATGTTTGATCCTAGGCTATCCTTTCCCCTCGTCTCTCATATCTATCGTCATATGTTCCTGGGTCATTATATCCATATTTGAACTGATAGTCATCTCTCTCACTTTGTCTCCTATTTGGATAGTGATCTTCTCTCCTTCCATGATTGGCATGATCATATTGATCTTGTTCGTGATTATCTTCATCTTTATAATCCCAACCTTGTTCATGTCTTCTATAGTTCCATTGGTTTCTTTGAGGTCTATTGTAATTATGGTTTCTTCTACTGACTTTTATATGCGGTAGGAGTCTTGTGAGTTGTAGTAATTGTTCTCATTTGATCTTTTTTGAAAATTTTGATTAATTTTCTTTCTTCCAGAATTTTGTCTATGGGAATGGTTAACATAATAGATTTTATCTTTATGTATTGCCATCCTCCCATTTTCCAGATCTCCACTGTTTTCTTCTACTCTATTGGCCATTTCTGTCTCTTGGTGCATATCTTCTTCTGGCGTTATGTTTTCCTTACTCTTCTTCTCTTCAATTTCTCTTTTCAATTTTCTCTTTTTTTTAAAAAAATAACGTCTTCCCTAACTTTTGTTACTTTTTTGATTAGATTATACCTCCCTTCCGAAATGTCAGTCCCTGAGCTTTCTAGATTCATCAGAATCTCTTCATCCTCCTTGATGTTCACATCAATTTGTTTTATGAGGGCCTCTCTGTATTCTATGATGTTTATTAGTTCTCTAGATGTGCTTATGAGGGTCTCTCTTCATTTGACAGAGACACACCTCTGTGTTTGGAAAAGCGCAGTATTTACTAGCAGTCCTTTTGGGATAATGTTTAGCTCTAGACATTTCTTAAGGAAGGATATTTCTGCCTTATACTTTACTGAAATAAGCATTTTTTTCCAAATTCTCTAAATAGTGTTTGAGCATCTATACAATCATCATCTCCTATACTGTTGTTAGTTTTCGGAGTGTCAAAGTCAATCTCCTGTCTGAGGGATCTGAGTGACTCCATATTAATGGTATGGCTGCTAATATCTTCGCTAGGAGTTATGGAAGTGAAAAACTGGGATGTGGATATAGCGCCTATACCTTATCAACTGTAGCTTCGAACAAAGGCAACCTAGCCTGCCAGTGGGTGAATAGATTTGTTTATGGTGTGTGCGAAGTGCCTAAAAGGCAAGGTGATGTAGTATTTCACTATTTGTGGTCTGTGACCTCTTGATATTGTCAATATAAGTAGTGACAGTATAAATAGTGGAGTAAATGAATGTGTTTAATACATACAATTTACTATAAAATATGTGGATCCACACTAAACAGATATAAAAAAACAGATATAAAAAAACAATAAAACTTATTGGCAAAAAACATAAAAACTTCTTGAAATAAACCTTTGGGTTCAGCTCACAATATTGTAGTTGTGAAATGGGACCTACAGTGTTCTATGACAATAGATAGTGCAACTTATTCCCAGTTTGTTTGGATTGAGTGCTTGCATTGTGTGGCTGTTTTAGGGTCCCAGGTTTTTGGAAAGGACCTTGACGTGGTACCTGGGCTTGTCCCATTTGGCCAGATGCAGTAACTAACCTTTCCATTTTTGCTTTTAATCTTAGCTGAGAGCTTGCTAGTGAGTGCAGGGTTTTCTCTGTGTGTTGTATTAATTTGTTTTGTAATTTCCCCTATGGTTCTTGCACCCAGATCTTTCTGGGGATAACTGCCTGTGACTCTGGGGACAGCACAGCTTCTTGTGAGTGCCACCAAGAAACCTGGGCTGAGCATGTTACAGGGTCATGGGATGTGTACCCAGTCCGGTCTAGGAGTGCAGTCCCCTTCCATGTTTTGTTAATGACTGGGGTGATTACATAAGCCTGTGCACCCTTCCCTTGTTCCCAGTTTGTTTGGATTGAGTGCTTGCATTGTGTGGCTGTTTTAGGGTCCCAGGTTTTTGGAAAGGACGTTGACGGGGTACCTAGGCTTGTCACATTTGGCCAGATGCGGTAACTAACCTTTCCATTTTTTCTTTTAATCTTAGCTGAGAGCTTGCTAGTGAATGCAGGGTTTTCTCTGTGTGTTATACATGCATATATACACACACACATACATACACACAGTTGTATGCAAAAGTTTAGGCACCCCTGACAATTTCCATGAATTTCATTTTTAAATAATTGGGTGTTTGGATCAGCAATTTCATTTTGATCTATCAAATAATTGAAGGACACAGTAATATTTCATTAGTGAAATTAGTTTATTTGATTAACAGAAAATGTGCAATATGCATCAACACAAAATTAAACAGGTGCATACATTTGGGCACCCAACAGAAATATTGCATCAATATTTAGTAGAGCCTCCTTTTGCAGAAATAACAGCCTCTAGATGCTTCCTATAGCCTGTAATGAGTGTCTGGATTCTAGATGAAGGTATTTTGGACCATTCCTCCTTGCAAAATATCTCCAGTCCAGTTAGGTTTGATGGTTGCCGAGCATGGACAGTCCGCTTCAAATCACCCCACAGATTTTCAATGCTATTCAGGTCTGTGGACTGGGATGGCCATTCTAGAACATTGTACTTGTTTCTCTGCATAAATGCCAGAGTAGATTTTGAGCAGTGTTTTGGGTCGTTGTCTTGTTAAAATATCCAGCCCCGACGTAACTTCAACTTTGTGACTGATTCCTCAACATTATTCTCAAGTATCTGCTGATATTGAGTGGAATCCATGCAACCCTCAACTTTAACAAGTTTCCAGTACCGGCACTGGACACACAGCCCCACAGCATGATGGAACATCCACCAAATTTTACTGTGGGTAGCAAGTGTTTGTCTGGGAAAGCTGTGTTCTTTTGTCGCCATGCATAATGCCCCTTGTTATGACCAAATAACTAAATCTTTGTTTCATCAGTCCACAGCACCTTCTTCCAAAATGAAGCTGGCATGTCCAAATGTGCGTTTGCATACCTCAAGCGACTGTTTGTGGCGTGCGTGCAGAAAAGACGTCTTCCGCATCACTCTCCCATACAGCTTCTCCAAGTGCAAAGTGCGCTGAATTGTTGAACGATGCACAGTGACACCATCTGTGGGCTGTTTATGACCGTTCTCACCATCCTTTGCCTCTCCAATATTTTACTTGGCCTGCCACTTCTAGCCTTAACAACTGTGCCTGTGTTCTTCCATTTCCTCACTGACAGCTTGAATTTCTGCAATTGCTTTTTGTAACCTCCCCCTAAACCATAATGTTGAACAATCTTTGTTTTCAGGTCATTTGAGAGTTGTTTTGAGGGCCCCATGTTGCCACTCTTCAGAGGAGAGTCAAAGAGAACAACTTGCAATTGGCCACCTTAAATACCTTTTCTCATGATTGGATGCACCTGTCTATGAAGTTCAAGGCTTAATGGGCTCACCAAACCAATTGTGTGTTCCAATTAATCAGTGCTAGGTAGTTACAGGTATTCAAATCAACAAAATGACAAGGGTGCCTAAATCTAGTTTTGTTTTGATGCAGATTGCACATTTTTTTGTTAATCCAATAAACCTATTTACACTACTGAAATATTACTGTGTCCTTCAGTTATTTGATGGAGCAAAATGAAATTGCTGATCCAAACGCCCAATTATTTATAAATGAAAATCATAGAAATTGTCAGGGGTTCCTAAACTTTTACATATAACTGTGTGTGTATATATATATATATATATCTATATCTATCTCTATATATATATCTATATATCTATCTCTATATATATATCTATATATATATCTCTATATATATATATATATATATATATATATATATATATATATATATATATATATATATATATATATATCTATATCTATATATATCTATATATCAAAACAACAAGAGTATTGCATTGAGCAATGATACTTTTTTATTGGACTAACTATACATTTATAAGATGACAAGCTTTCGGAAGAGTTCCTTCCTTTATCAAGTCTGAAGCAATATTGCTTCAGACTTGATAAAGGAAGGAACTCTTCCGAAAGCTTGTCATCTTATAAATGTATAGTTAGTCCAATAAAAAAAGTATCATTGCTTAATGCAATACTCTTATTATTTTGATATCTAAATCTCTGGACTAACACGGCTACTCCAATCAATATACACACACATATATATATATATACACATATATATATATATATATATATATATATATATATACACACATACAGGGAGTGCAGAATTATTAGGCAAATGAGTATTTTGACCACATCATCCTCTTTATGCATGTTGTCTTACTCCAAGCTGTATAGGCTCGAAAGCCTACTACCAATTAAGCATATTAGGTGATGTGCATCTCTGTAATGAGAAGGGGTGTGGTCTAATGACATCAACACCCTATATCAGGTGTGCATAATTATTAGGCAACTTCCTTTCCTTTGGCAAAATGGGTTAAAAGAAGGACTTGACAGGCTCAGAAAAGTCAAAAATAGTGAGATATCTTGCAGAGGGATGCAGCACTCTTAAAATGGCAAAGCTTCTGAAGCGTGATCATCGAACAATCAAGTGTTTCATTCAAAATAGTCAACAGGGTCGCAAGAAGCGTGTGGAAAAACCAAGGCGCAAAATAACTGCCCATGAACTGAGAAAAGTCAAGCGTGCAGCTGCCAAGATGCCACTTGCCACCAGTTTGGCCATATTTCAGAGCTGCAACATCACTGGAGTGCCCAAAAGCACAAGGTGTGCAATACTCAGAGACATGGCCAAGGTAAGAAAGGCTGAAAGATGACCACCACTGAACAAGACACACAAGCTGAAACGTCAAGACTGGGCCAAGAAATATCTCAAGACTGATTTTTCTAAGGTTTTATGGACTGATGAAATGAGAGTGAGTCTTGATGGGCCAGATGGATGGGCCCGTGGCTGGATTGGTAAAGGGCAGAGAGCTCCAGTCCGACTCAGACGCCAGCAAGGTGGAGGTGGAGTACTGGTTTGGGTTGGTATCATCAAAGACGAGCTTGTGGGGCCTTTTCGGGTTGAGGATGGAGTCAAGCTCAACTCCCAGTCCTACTGCCAGTTTCTGGAAGACACCTTCTTCAAGCAGTGGTACAAGAAGAAGTCTGCATCCTTCAAGAAAAACATGATTTTCATGCAGAACAATGCTCCATCACACGCGTCCAAGTACTCCACAGCGTGGCTGGCAAGAAAGGGTATAAAAGAAGAAAATCTAATGACATGGCCTCCTTGTTCACCTGATCTGAACCCCATTGAGAACCTGTGGTCCATCATCAAATGTGAGATTTACAAGGAGGGAAAACAGTACACCTCTCTGAACAGTGTCTGGGAGGCTGTGGTTGCTGCTGCACGCAATGTTGATGGTGAACAGATCAAAACACTGACAGAATCCATGGATGGCAGGCTTTTGAGTGTCCTTGCAAAGAAAGGTGGCTATATTGGTCACTGATTTGTTTTTGTTTTTGAATGTCAGAAATGTATATTTGTGAATGTTGAGATGTTATATTGGTTTCACTGGTAAAAATAAATAATTGAAATGGGTATATATTTGTTTTTTGTTAAGTTGCCTAATAATTATGCACAGTAATAGTCACCTGCACACACAGATATCCCCCTAAAATAGCTATAACTAAAAACAAACTAAAAACTACTTCCAAAACTATTCAGCTTTGATATTAATGAGTTTTTTGGGTTCATTGAGAACATGGTTGTTGTTCAATAATAAAATTAATCCTCAAAAATACAACTTGCCTAATAATTCTGCACTCCCTGTATGTATATATATATATATATATATATATATATATATATATATATATATATATATATATATATAAAAACTCTGCAATATATTTTCATTATTTATTTTGTCCCCTTTTCCTCTGAAATTGTGAGCTTTTCGGTTCCTGTTATAAATGGAAGCGTGGAACACTGTTATATTCCGCACAGCCATTGGCTGCACACTCTAGTGACCTATTTATAACTGTCCCTAATTGGCCACAGCAGAGAAGGTTAACATGGCAGCTCCCATTGTTTTATAGACACTAAAATGTAACACTTATTTTGTCACTATTTAAACAACTAATTAAACTTTAAAAAAATACATTGACGTGTTATTCTCAGACTAATCTTTTTTTTTAATGCATCATTCTATCTAGCATTTGTTAAGTATTTAATGTCGCTTTAATCTATTGGAGGACAGCAGAAAACTGTTGTAATTTCATGTTTTTTAGTAGAAAGAATTATACAACCCACATTTTAATTAGTTTTATTGATAGAAAATACTACAACGTCTATAATATGCATGTAAAATAAAAAGGCAGTAATTAGATAAATCTTGCTACACAGTGTGTGTGTGTGACTGGTCTTCACTCATTTTTACGTTCATTCAGTTTCTTATTAAAGTCTTTAAAAGTTTCCAGGAAGTGGTTGTTGAACTGGTCCCTCAGGTGATTAGGCACACAGTCCGAGCTTTTGTACTTTTCTTTCACCCACCTGCCTCCTTCGCTGTCCTCAATACAGATTGTAGCAACACCTTTAGAAAATACAAAGATGGATCAACTATCGTCAAAATAATCTGCATGTGGTTAAATCCATAGTAGCACACATTGTCTATAAATGTTTGCTTTTTCTACTGTAAACTTTTTTTTTTTGCCTTTTATTGGTCCATTGGCTTCCTCAGTCAAGCCCATTTTTTCTCTCTCTTATATGACAGAAGTGTGGTGCAGCCAATATAAGATACAGTACACCACATGCCCTATGTATTACTACATTTCTATTTAAAAGGGACATGAAACTTAACTAGACTTCACTCTGCCTGAGGGCAAAGGCTGTGGTAGGCTCCACATTTCAACAGCGCCCATTTTTAGCCGGAAGCCACTATGCTTACTTAAAATTGCATAGGGATTGAACCAACCATGCTTTGCTTGAGAGCAACTCAACACTGCTATTCCTATCTGAAGCAGAAAAGGGGTAGTACCTTGTTAGCCAGTGTTTACAAAGAAAGTAAAAATCCTTTTGTGAAAATAGATTAATAACAGCGATGTACTTGTGATATCTAAATTATAGGGAAGCTTTCAGGACACTAAAGTCCCTTTAGACTGAAAGCTTTCAGTTGCATTCCCTATTAGTAAGCGATTAAAAATATCACATGCACATCACTTGTTATTCTTTTACAAAATAATCTTTACTTTTTGTGAATGTATCTGAAAAGAAAAAAAAAATCTATAGTAGCTTGACAAAAGGATTTTTGGGCTTGTCAAATTCAACTTAATGGACATGTTGAAAAAATGTTTTTTAGTGGCAGACCTTGACTTTATATACAATTTTGCTATTGCTAGCATTTTAGTTCACATATTAATAACCTAGCTATTTATATATAGTATATAGCAAAAAATAAAATTAAAGAATTAATATAATTAGTTAAGTGAAACATCATTATTTAAACATATTAGGTAGTTATTACATCTGAGAAGCTTTCCAATAACTCTATACAGGTTATATAAAGGGTTAGAATATAGATCTATAACAGAGAGTTGCATTTATTATCATAACATAATTAACAATATTTAATTTTTCATTTACTTGAATGTTGACAAATATTGTGCTATAAACTTGTTTAAACTTAAAGGGGGGGGGGTGTACAGAACAATAGCTACTGTAAACAATCATCCATCAATGTCCCATACACTCACCCATCAATAGGTGAGGATGGGGGGGGGGGGCACGGTATATATAGAAATATTAGTAATGAAAACAAGGCAAAGATATATCCACTAGGCCCACACCAGGTTAAGGGGTAAAAAAATAAAACATAACTTTTATAAGAATACTAAAATCTATCAGTATTTGATACTACTAAAAACAATGAAAAAATAAACATGTAGCACTGCCTGGTAATCTAGGATAGTAATTTGTATCGCTATAGCTAATTACACAAGTATACACACTTCAGAAGAAACAGTATATTTTAATAAGCCCAATTATTTCCTGTACTGACACTAGATGGATAATCGCAATTATTATCAAAAAGATAAGGGCTTGATCCAACTCTTAAAATTAAAAAATCAAATAACTCAATAACATTTCTCAGTGTGCTATACCATAAAGGCAAGGCATGGAAGATCAAAATTAAATCCTGGAAATACCCCGGCAGGCAAACGTCTGATGCGCGTTTCGCCTGAGCTTTATCAAAAGACACCTTATTTTGATAAGTCAACTTATTTCCCACTGTTCGTGGAGCTCACAAAATCAGTCTTAATTGTGTGAGGGACCTTTTTATGCCGCTGGATGTTACACAATGGGCCACTGAATCCCTTTATACTCTTTACTACCGGATACTGTTTCTTCTGAAGTGTGTATAATTGGATATAGCGATACTAATTACTATCCTGGACTACTAGGCAGTGCTATAGGTTTCTTTTTTAATTCTTTTTAGTAGTATTAAATACGGATACATTTTAATATTCTATTAAAAGTTACGTTTTATTTTTTACTTTGCTTTACCCATTAACCTAGTGTGTGCCTAGTGGATATATATTTTCCTTGTTTTCATTTCTGCTATAATCTACCTGCCCCAAATAAGTGCTTTATGGAATCCTTGGAATGATTCATACCTACAACAACTGCGCCTCTTTTTTCTACCAGTTTAATAGCAGCTTGCATGGTTCCTCCAGTTTCTATCCACTGATCAACCAGTAGCACACGTAAACCTAGAAAAGATGGTTACATTGCATTCTTATAAGGAACATGTGAAGGTATTTGCAGAGAGGGGCAAACATATAGCATGGTGCCATATTATTTAGTGTCTTGTATGTTGGGTTCAATATTTTTTTTATTTTTATTCGAGGTTAAGGGAAGCCAGTAGAGAGATAACCAAAGAGATTCTGCAAAGGAGTAACAGACCTGCCCTTGGGAGGGCAAGAGGGGCACCCGCCCTGGGCTCTGCATTTTGGGGAGCCCTGCATTATTATTAGGGGTGAGGGTATGAGAAGGTGCAATGTACATCTTGTATTTAGTTTATGAATAAGTGTTTATGGTTTCAGGAGGTGTAATATATATATATATATATATATATATATATATATAACACAAGTAACAAAAATAAACTGAAAGTGCTGAATCTCACCTTAGAATAAAATAGTTATTTAATACAATAAAAAATTTATTCAAACAGTAGTAACAAATATATGTATAAGTAAAACACAATCACTTAATGAACAGACACTTCCCTGGCTAGTGAAGTAAGTCTGGCCAGACAATTGTTTATTCATTAAAAAGTACACTCAAGTGAAAATTTAACTTTCATGATTCAGAAAGAGGATGGAATTCTATGGGACTTTCCTATTTACTTCCATTATCAAATATTCTGCACAATCTTTTTATGTACAAGCTTTCTGAGGCACAAGCTCCTACCGAGCATGTGCACAAGTTCAGTGAATACATATATTAGTCTGTGATTGGCTGACTATCACATGATACAGAGCGCCAGCAAATCGAGAAAAAAACTAATCAGAAAAAAAGCTACTGCTTGCATTGTGTTTTTTTATGCATTTGATAATTATGCAACCCTACTGTATTTAATGGTTGTTTAATTTATTTGTTGTACTTTAATTGTGTTTTACCCTTATGCACTTTTATATCCGTTTGTTGAATACATTTTTTTATTGTATTAAAGAACTATTTTAATCTAAGGTGTGGTTCTGTCCATTATTTTTATTCACTTTTTTCACTGGTAGACAGCACCAACAAACTTCTGAGACAGTTACCCTGTGAGAACTTTTAGCATTATATGTTGTTTATACATAGTTTCTTTTGGTGCTCTCACGGTTTCTTTTGATGGAGAGCAGAGGTACCTGTAACAGAAATGTGCATTTCTTTCATGTAATTGGCAAGAGTCCATGAGCTAGTGAAGTATGGGATACAATCCTACCAGGGGTAGGGGCAAAGTTTCCCAAACCTCAAAATGCCTATAAATATACACCCCTCACCACACCCACAATTCAGTTTTACAAACTTTGCCTCCTATGGAGGTGGTGAAGTAAGTTTGTGCTAAGATTTCTACGTTGACATGCGCTTCTCAGCATTTTGAAGCCCGATTCCTCTCAGAGTACAGCGAATGTCAGAGGGACGTGGAGAGTATCACCTATTGAATGCAATGATTTTCCTAAAGGGGGTCTATTTCATAGGTTCTCTGTTATCAATCGTAGAGATTCATCTCCTACCTCCCTTTTCAGATCAATGATATACTCTCATATTCCATTACCTCTACTGATAACTGTTTCAGTACTGGTTTGGCTATCTGCTATATGTGGATGGGTGTCTTTGGGTAAGTATGTTTTTATTACTTAAGACACCTCAGCTATGGTTTTGGCACTTTATGCATTTACATAAAGTTCTAAATATATATATTGTACTTATGATTGCCATGAGTCAGGTTCATGTATTTCCTTTTGCAGATTGTCAGTTTCATATTTGGGAAAGTTAATATTAAATAACTAATAAGCGTAAGAAGTCTTTTAAAACTTCTCATAAAGTTGATGAAATTTCAAATGACCGACAAAATATTGAATTATCCACCTCTGATGAGGATCTATCTGATTCAGAAGATCCTTCCTCAGATATTGACACTGACAAATCTACTTATTTATTTAAAATGGAGTATATGCGTTCTTTGTTAAAATAAGTGTTAATTACTTTGGATATTGAGGAAGCTAGTCCTCTTGATATTAAAACTAGTATCTGTTTTTAAACCTCCTGTGGTTACTCCAGAGGTTTTTCCTATTCCTGATGCTATTTCTGATATGATTTCTAAGGAATGGAATAAGCCGGGTGCTCCTTTTAATCCTTCTGCAAGGTTTAAAAAATTGTATCCTTTACCAGCAATTTCAATAGAGTTTTGTGAAAAGATCCCCGAAGTTGATGGGGCTATTTCTACTCTTGCTAAACGAACCAATATGCCTATGGAAGATAGTACTTCCTTTAAAGATCCTTTAGATAGGAAGCTTGAATCTTATCTAAGGAAAGCCTATTTATATTCAGGTCATCTTCTTAGGCTGATGTTGCAGCTGCTTCAACTTTTTGGTTGGAGAATTTAGTGCAGCAAGAATTGGATTCTGACTTACATAGAATTGTTAGTTTACTTCAACATGCTAATCATTTTATTTTTGATGCAATTTTTGATATTATCAAAATTGATGTTAGATCCATGTCTTTAGCTATTTTAGCTAGAAGAGCTTTGTGGCTCAAATCTTGGAATGCTGATATGACATCTAAGTCTAGATTACTATCTCTTTCTTTCCAAGGTAATAATTTATTTGGTTCTCAGTTGGATTCTTTTATTTCAACTGTTACTGGGGGGAAGGGAGTTTTTTTTGCCTCAGGATAAAAAACCTAAGGGTAAATCTAAGGCTTCTAATCGTTTTCATTCTTTTCATCAAAATAAAGAACAAAAACCTAATCCTTCCCCCAGGGAAACTGTTTCCAATTGGAAGCCTTCCTCAAATTTGAATAAATCCAAGCCTTTTAAGAAACTAAAGTCAGCCCCTAAGTCTGCATGAAGGTGCGGCCCTCATTCCAGCTCAGCTGGTAGGGGGCAGATTAAGGTTTTTCAAGGATGTTTGGGCAAATTCTGTCCAAAATCAATGGATTCAGAGCATTGTCTCTCAGGGGTACCGAATAGGATTCAGAGTAAGACCTCCTGTGAGAAGATTTTTTTCTCTCATGCATCACGGTAAATCCAGTGAAAGCTCAGGCTTTCCTGAAGTGTGTTTCAGACCTGGAGGTTTCAGGGGTAATCATGCCGGTTCCTTTTCAGGAACAAGGTCTGGGGTTTTATTCAAATCTATTCATTGTCCCAAAGAAAGAAAATTTATTCAGACCAGTTTTGAAGTGTGTTTCAGACCTGGAGGTTTCAGGGGTAATCATGCTGGTTCCTTTTCAGAAACAAGGTCTGGGGTTTTATTCAAATCTATTCATTGTCCCAAAGAAAGAAAATTTATTCAGACCAGTTCTGGATCTGAAAATTTTGTATCGTTATGTAAGAGTACCAACTTTCAAGATGGTGACTATAAGGACTATTCTGCCTTTTGTTCAGCAAGGACATTATGTGTCTACAATAGACTTGCAGGATGCTTACCTTCATATTCCGATTCATCCAGAACATTATCAGTTCCTGAGATTCTCTTTTCTAGACAAGCATTACCAATTTGTTGCTCTTCCATTTGACCTAGCAACAGTTCCAAGAATCTTTTCAAAGGTTCTGGGTGCCCTACTCTCTAATCAGAGAACAGGGTATTGCGGTGTTTCCTTATTTGGACGATATCTTGGTACTAGCTCAGTCTTTACGTTCTGCAGAATCTCACACGAATCAACTAGTGTTTCTTTGAAAACATGGTTGGAGGATCAATTTAAGTTTCAAAAAGCATATACAGCAGCACTGAGGCAAAGGAGTAGCAGGGCAATCCAATAGTTAAAAAATTTAACTTTTATTTAAACATGTGTTAAAAGAATACACAGCTCCAAACTCCCTGACTAGTTTCGTGCCCTATAGGCACTTAATCATAGGGTAGGTTTGTCAGGTGATAGTACCTCTATTTAAAGGGACCAATACACCTGTATACAATTAAATGAAACAACACATACATAAAATACAAATATGTGCATATCTCATAAAAACAACAACAAATAATTCCATTTGCATGCACCAATTCTAAGTTTCTTAATTCCTCAGACAAGGGTCACCTTTTTAGGTTTCCAGATAGATTCAGTGTCCATGACTCTGTCTCTAACAGACAAGAGACATTTAAAATTGGTTGCAGCATGTCGGCACCTTCAGTCTCACTCATTCCCTTCAGTGGCTATGTGCATGGAAGTTTTAGGCCTCATGACTGCAGCATCGGACACAATTCCTTTTGCTCATTTTCACATGAGACCTCTCCAGCTTTGTATGCTGAATCAATGGTGCCGGGATTATACAAAGATATCACAATTAATATCCTTAAAACCCAATGTTCGACACTCTCTGACGTGGTGGTTAAATCACCAGCATTTAGTTCAAGGGGCCTCTTTTGTTCAGCCAACCTGGACTGTGATCACAACAGATGCGAGTCTTTCAGGTTGGGGAGCTGTCTGGGGATCTCTGACAACACAAGGGATTTGGAAATCTCAAGAGGCGAGATTACCAATCAATATTTTAGAACTCTGTGCAATTTTCAGAGCTCTTCAGTTTTGGAGTTTTGGCCTCTGTTGAAGAGAGAACCCTTCATTTGTTTTCAGACAGACAATATTACAACGGTGGCATATGTCAATCATCAGGATGGGACTCACAGTCCCCAAGCTATGAAAGAAGTATCTCGGATACTTGTTTGGGCGGAATCCAGCTCTTGTCTAATTTCTGTGGCTCATATCCCAGGTGTAGACAAATGGGAGGCAGATTATCTCAGCGGTTTCTCCATCCGGATGTGTTTTCTCAGATTGTTTAGATGTGGGGTCTTCCAGAAATAGATCTGATGGCTTCTCATCTAAACAAGAAACTTCCCAGATACCTGTCCAGGTCCAGGGATTCTCAGGCGGAAGCAGTGGATGTGCTGACACTTCCTTGGTGTTATCAACCTGCTTATATCTTCCCGCTTCTAGTTCTTCTTCCAAGAGTGATCTCCAAAATCATCATGGAACAATCATTTGTGTTGCTGGTGGCTCCAGCATGGTCCCACGGGTTTTGGTATGCGGATTTTGTTCGGATGTCCAGTTGCCAACCTTGGCCACTTCCTTTAAGGCCGGACCTTCTGTCTCAAGGTCCGTTTTTCCATTAGGATCTCAAATCATTAAATTTGAAGGTATGGAAATTGAACGCTTAGTGCTAAGTCATAGAGGTTTCTCTGACTCAGTAATTAATACTATGTTACAAGCTCATAAAAGGAAGATTTATTATCGAGTTTGGAAGACTTACATTTCATGGTGTACTTCTCATAAATTTTCTTGGCATTCTTTTAGAATTCCAAGAATTTTACAGTTTCTTCAGGATGGTTTGGATAAAGGTTTGTCTGCAAGTACTTTGAAGGGACAAATCTCTGCTCTTTCTGTTTTATTTGTCAGGGGGCCAGGAATCAGACTGAGACGAGAAGTGCAAAAATAATCACACCTTTATTAATAGCAAAAAATAATAAAAAGTCCACAAGTCAAATAAGCAAGGAGTCAAAACTAGAGCTGGTAGTCAGACAAGCCGAGTCAGGAGCCAAAGCGAGTAGTCAGATGAGCCGGAATCAGGAACAAGGAGAACAGCAGAGTCAGGAACAAGCCAGGGATCAGGAACCAGGAGGGACGTCAGACAGCCAGGTAATACACAGGAGCTCTCACAAACAGGTCTGAGACAACGCAAGGGCAAAGCATACTGAACAAAGGCCCTTTAAATAATAAGTGATGACATCACAATTCTGAGACTGTATCCTGTCTCACATAGATGATGTAAAAGAGTCTAGCCATAAAAGGAAGTACAGGAAGTGAGCAGCATCTCCCAGAATGCACCAAAGTCAGCAAGAGAGGTGAGTAAAATGGCTGCCAGCAGCACATGGCAAACTAGTCAGGAAAAAAACCCTGACATTATTTCACAGAAAAATTGCTACTCTTCCTGATATTCACTGTTTTGTACAGGCTTTAGTTCGTATTAAGCCTGTCATTAAATTAATTTCTCCTCCTTGGAGTCTTAATTTGGTTTTGAGGGCGTTACGGGCTCCTCCATTTGAGCCTATGCACTCTTTGGACATTAAACTACTTTCTTGGAAAGTGTTTTTCCTTTTGGCCATCTCTTCTGCTAGAAGAGTTTCTGAG